>NW_026290923.1:515000-742762 GCF_023373465.1 Oncorhynchus keta | reverse complement strand
ACAGTAGTTTGACAGTTCTCTCAGGGCTGGGGAGAACAGTAGTTTGACAGTTCTCTCACATTAGTTTGATAGTTCTCTCAGGGCTGGGGGGTAGGAGATTTACAGTAGTTTGACAGTTCTCTCAGGGCTGGGGGAGATTTACAGTAGTTTGACAGTAGTTTGACAGTTCTCTCAGCCAGTTCTGGGCTGGGGAAAGAGGTTTACAGTAGTTTGATAGTTCTCTCTCAGGGCTGGGGAAAAGAGGTTTACAGTAGTTTGACAGTTCTCTCTCTCAGGGCTGGGGGAAAGAGGTTTACAGTAGTTTGACAGTTCTCTCAGGGCTGGGGGAAAGAGGTTTACAGTAGTTTGATAGTTCTCTCAGCTGGGGTGGGACTAGTAGTTTGACAGTTCTCTCAGGGCTGGGGGAAGAGATTTACAGTAGTTTGATAGTTCTCTCAGGGCTGGGGAAGATTTATAGTTTGACAGTAGTTTTATAGTTCTCTCTCAGGGCTGGGGGAAAGGTTTACATTAGTTTACAGTAGTTTGATAGTTCTCTCAGGGCTGGGGGAATTTACAGATTTACAGTAGTTTGATAGTTCTCTCAGGGCTGGGGGAAGAGTTTGACAGTTTACAGTAGTTTGACAGTTCTCTCAGCCCTGGGGGGGAAAGAGGTTTACAGTGGGGGGAAAGAGGCTTAGTTTGACAGTTCTCTCAGGGCTGGGGGAAAGAGAGGTTTACAGTAGTTTGATAGTTCTCTCAGGGCTGGGGGAAAGAGATTTACAGTTTACAGTAGTTTGAGTTTGATAGTTCTCTCAGGGCTGGGGGAAAGAGGTTTACAGTAGTTTGATAGTTCTCTCAGGGCTGGGGGGGGGTAAGAGATTTACAGTAGTTCCTATATAACCCAGTGCAGCTGTTCTAGGATGGTGTGTGGGTCTGAAAACATACCTCTGGCTACAAGGCTTAGGAGAAACTCACCCCTGTTATTGTTCTGCCTCTCCTCTGATCAGACATGTTTTTCCATACCTAGTCTCTATGCAGGCTTTTACAGCCCTGCGTGTGTGTTCCAGGCTGCCATAGGTTATTATGGAACCCTGTTCAGCTGGACGTTCTATTTATACACACAGTCCTTCTGAGGAGCGGGGTTCCCTAGTTCAGGGGGAAATAATATTGGACATTCATCTCTGTTTGTTTTGGATTTATAGTGACTAGTGACACACACACACACACACACACACACACACACACACACACACACACACACACACACACACACACACACACACACACACACACACACACACACACACACACACACCACTCATAACTAGTACTGAGATATAGCATGTTAGCTACAGACAGTGATCCAGTGATAGTTTTATAGCGTAGCTTTCGCTAGATCACAAACTAAATACACCTCTGATTTAAAAACACACAGAGAGACAAAGACAGACAGAGAGCGACAGAGAGACAGACAGAAAATGACAGAGAGAGGGAGAGGTTCCTACCCTCTCCAAAGTTCTGGTCGTAGATCCTTCTGGGAGAGTTCAGTTCACACTGAGTACTCATGGGATATGCATGGGGCACCGTCCGCTCCGCCATCATGACTCAATGACTGACAGAAGGAGAAAGAGAGAGTGAGGCAGATGGAGGGAGGGAGGGAGTGAGTAAGGGGATAGAGTGAGGGTATGAACGAGGACAGGGAGAGGAGAGGGAACAGGGGGAGTTTATCCAAAAGAATGTTTGGCTCCACGGAGATTGATAAAAAGGCTGCAAATAGAGTACACACACACATTCTATTCCATTTAGCTCATACACAGACTAATAGCAGACTAATAGCAGACTAATAACAGACTAATAACAGACTAATAACAGACTAACAACAGACTAATAACAGACTAATAACAGACTAATAACAGACTAATAACAGACTAACAACAGACTAACAACAGACTAATAGCAGACTAATAACAGACTAATAGCAGACTAATAACAGACTAACAACAGACTAATAACAGACTAATAACAGACTAACAGCAGACTAATAACAGACTAATAACAGACTAATAACAGACTAACAACAGACTAATAGCAGACTAATAACAGACTAATAACAGACTAACAACAGACTAACAACAGACTAATAACAGACTAATAACAGACTAATAACAGACTAATAACAGACTAACAACAGACTAATAACAGACTAATAACAGACTAATAACAGACTAATAACAGACTAATAACAGACTAATAACAGACTAACAACAGACTAATAACAGACTAATAACAGACTAATAACAGACTAATAACAGACTAATAACAGACTAACAACAGACTAATAGCAGACTAACAACTGACTGACAACAGACTGACAACAGACTAATAGCAGACTAATAGCAGACTAATAACAGACTAATAACAGACTAATAACAGCCTAATAACAGACTAACAACAGACTAACAGCAGACTAATAACAGACTAATAACAGATTAATAACAGACTAACAACTGACTGACAACAGACTGACAACAGACTAATAACAGACTAATAACAGACTAACAACAGACTAACAACAGACTAATAGCAGACTAACAACAGACTAATAACAGACTAATAACAGACTAACAACAGACTAACAACAGACTAATAACAGACTAATAACAGACTAACAACAGACTAACAACAGACTAACAACATACTAATAACAGATTAACAACAGGCTAACAAGTATATTGACACTGTATGCTGAACACTGTATGCTGGAAACACTCGGTTTGTTTTTTTACAACAACAAAAATAACCACTCTTCGTTAGATGTAAATACTGAGCTTGTTTTTGCATGAATTCCGCGACGCGGTCAGCTTTGAACAACTAGGCCCACTATTTCTTGTCCCGGAATTCCGTGTAACAGACAGCTTGAAGCCTGCTTGACAGAGCTGTTAACCTTAGCTAGCTAGCTAAACTGCTAGCTAAACTGCTAGCTAAACTGCTAGACATCAAGCTAACAAAGTTAGTTTTCCAATGGAGCCCTCTTTGTCTGGAGAAGTAAATTAATGTTTCCAGAGCTGTTGGACCTGTAGGAGCTGTAGGAGCTGTGTGAGCTGTAGGAGCTGTAGGAGCTGTGTGAGCTGTAGGAGCTGTCGGAGCTGTGTGAGCTGTAGGAGCTGTAGGAGCTGTGTGAGCTGTAGGAGCTGTGGAGCTGTGGAGCTGTGTGAGCTGTAGGAGCTGTGTCAGCTGTAGGAGCTGTGTGAGCTGTGTGAGCTGTAGGAGCTGTGTGAGCTGTAGGAGCTGTGGGAGCTGTGTGAGCTGTAGGAGCTGTGTGAGCTGTAGGAGCTGTGTGAGCTGTAGGAGCTGTAGGAGCTGTGTGAGCTGTAGGAGCTGTGTGAGCTGTAGGAGCTGTGTGAGCTGTGTGAGCTGTAGGAGCTGTGTGAGCTGTAGGAGCTGTGTGAGCTGTAGGAGCTGTGTGAGCTGTAGGAGCTGTGTGAGCTGTATGAGCTGTAGGAGCTGTGTCAGCTGTAGGAGCTGTGTGAGCTGTAGGAGCTGTAGGAACTGTAGGAGCTGTGTCAGCTGTAGGAGCTGTGTGAGCTGTGTGAGCTGTAGGAACTGTGTCAGCTGTGGTAGCTGTGTGAGCTGTAGGAGCTGTGTGAGCTGTGTGAGCTGTGTGAGCTGTAGGAACTGTGTGAGCTGTAGGAGCTGTGTGAGCTGTAGGAGCTGTGTGAGCTGTAGGAGCTGTGTGAGCTGTAGGAGCTCACACAGCTCACACAGCTCCTACAGCTCACACAGCTCTTTTATAAGGACGATGGGAACCACCCAAATCACTTGGGTTCCTGGATCCTTTCACAGCATTATAAGGCTGCATTGAGGCAATGACTTATCAATGACTCAAGCCCAGCTCAGTTAATCCCTACCACTGTGATGCAGAGATGTCATAATGCTTCAGCAAATGCACATTAAACCAGGGGCGTTGGTAGACACAATGTAACTAACCTAATTGATGTCCCTCTAACTGCTCTGAATGCCTTTTCTGATCCTACAGATATTGTATTCAGTAATCATGAGCCTATGAACCAGAGTTATACTGTTAGCACTGAGGTGGTGTGAACCAGAGTTATACTGTTAGCACTGATGTGGTGTGAACCAGAGTTATACTGTTAGCACTGATGTGGTGTGAACCAGAGTTATACTGTTAGCACTGATGTGGTGTGAACCAGAGTTATACTGTTAGCACTGAGGTGGTGTGAACCAGAGTTATGCTGTTAGCACTGAGGTGGTGTGAACCAGAGTTATACTGTTAGCACTGAGGCGGTGTGCCCTAGTAGGAAGTCCACTGTGTGCAGCTCACCCTGCACTAACAGAAATAACATGAGCATGTGTAACAGCTGTTGTTGGTGGAAGAAGGTGAGGACCAAGGTGCAGCGTGGTACATGTTTGGCATTTTATTAAATATAACTGAACACTAGATAACCAAGTAACAAAAGGCACAACCGAAACAGCTCCGTCAGGTGCAACACACACTAAATAGAAAATAACTACCCACAACCCATAGTGGGAAAACAGGCTGCCTAAGTATAGTTCTTAATCAGAGACAACGACAGACAGCTGTCCCTGATTGAGAACCATACCCTGCCAAAAACATAGAAATACAAAAAATAGAAAAAAGAAGATAGAACGCCCACCCTAGTCACACCCTGGCCTAACTAAAATAGAGAATAAAAGCCTCTCTTTGGCCAGGGCGTGACAGCATGTCTTCTTCTGCTAAGCTTCCCAATAAAAGCAATGAAAACAATCAAGCATCCCAGAAAATTGCTAAAAATAGTTAATGAACATGGTTCCTGAAATCAGTAACATGATAGTAACAGATTACATTCATATTCTGACTATCTTTGAAACTCACTTAGATAACACCTTTGATGGTAGAGTCGTAGCAATACATGGTTATAACATAGACAGAAAAGACAGAAATGCCAAAGGTGGAGGTGTTGCTGTTTATATTCAGAACCACATTCCTGTAAAGATTAGAGATGATCTCATGTTAAATACTGTTGGAGTCATATGGCTACAGATTCATCTGCCTCACCTTAAGCACATTCTCATGGGAAGCTGCTATAGACCAAGTGCTAACAGTCACTATCTGGATAACATGTGTGAAATGCTTGATAATGTATGTGATATCAACAGAAAGGTATATTTTCTGGGTGATTTAAATATTGACTGGCTTTTATCAAGCTGCCCACTCAAGGAAAAGCTTCAAACTGTAACCAGTGCCTGCAGCCTGTTCTGTAGTGATTCATATGTTGTTGATGTAAAGAATATTTGCTGGTCTGTGGTGTGTAATGAGGAGCAACCAGATGCTTTTCTTGACACATTTATGAAATTGCTTATCCCAGTTACTAATAAGCACACACCCATTAAAAAATGACTGTAAAAAACTGTTTTTCCCCTTGAATTGATGAGGAGTTGAAAAATTGTATAGTTGAGAGGGAGAGGTATGGCAAATAAGTCTGGCAGCCCAACTGATTGGCTAACGTACTACAAATTAAGAAATCATGTGACTAAACTGAATACAAAGAAGAATAAACTACACTATGAAACAAAGATAAATTATATAAAGAATGATAGGTCTGCAGGACCTTAAATTAAATGTTGGGCAGAAAGGTAAACTCATTTACATTTTACATTTAAGTCATTTAGCAGACGCTCTTATCCAGAGCGACTTACAAATTGGTGCATTCACCTTATGACATCCAGTGGAACAGCCACTTCACAATAGCGCATCTAAATCTTTTAGGGGGGGGGGGGTGAGAAGGATTACTTATCCTATCCTAGGTATTCCTTAAAGAGGTGGGGTTTCAGGTGTCTCCGGAAGGTGGTGATTGACCCCGCTGTCCTGGCGTCGTGAGGGAGTTTGTTCCACCATTGGGGGGCCAGAGCAGCGAACAGTTTTGACTGGGCTGAGCGGGAACTGTACTTCCTCAGTGGTAGGGAGGCGAGCAGGCCAGAGGTGGATGAACGCAGTGCCCTTGTTTGGGTGTAGGGCCTGATCAGAGCCTGGAGGTACTGAGGTGCCGTTCCCCTCACAGCTCCGTGGCAAGCACCATGGTCTTGTAGCGGATGCGAGCTTCAACTGGAAGCCAGTGGAGAGAGCAGAGGAGCGGGGTGATGTGAGAGAACTTGGGAAGGTTGAACACCAGACGGGCTGCGGCGTTCTGGATGAGTTGTAAGGGTTTAATGGCACAGGCAGGGAGCCCAGCCAACAGCGGTTGCAGTAATCCAGACGGGAGATGACAAGTGCCTGGATTAGGACCTGCGCCGCTTCCTGTGTGAGGCAGGGTCGAACTCTGCGGATGTTGTAGAGCATGAACCTACAGGAACGGGCCACCGCCTTGATGTTAGTTGAGAACGACAGGGTGTTGTCCAGGATCACGCCAAGGTTCTTAGCGCTCTGGGAGGAGGACACAATGGAGTTGTCAACCGTGATGGCGAGATCATGGAACGGGCAGTCCTTCCCGGGAGGAAGAGCAGCTCCGTCTTGCCGAGGTTCAGCTTGAGGTGGTGATCCGTCATCCACACTGATATGTCTGCCAGACATGCAGAGATGCGATTCGCCACCTGGTCATCAGAAGGGGGAAAGGAGAAGATTAATTGTGTGTCGTCTGCATAGCAATGATAGGAGAGACCATGTGAGGTTATGACAGAGCCAAGTGACTTGGTGTATAGCGAGAATAGGAGAGGGCCTAGAACAGAGCCCTGGGGGACACCAGTGGTGAGAGCGCGTGGTGAGGAGACAGATTCTCGCCACGCCACCTGGTAGGAGCGACCTGTCAGGTAGGACGCAATCAAGCGTGGGCCGCGCCGGAGATGCCAAACTCGGAGAGGGTGGAGAGGAGGATCTGATGGTTCACAGTATCGAAGGCAGCCGATAGGTCTAGAAGGATGAGAGCAGAGGAGAGAGAGTTAGCTTTAGCGGTGCGGAGCGCCTCCGTGATACAGAGAAGAGCAGTCTCAGTTGAATGACTAGTCTTGAAACCTGACTGATTTGGATCAAGAAGGTCATTCTGAGAGAGATAGCGGGAGAGCTGGCCAAGGACGGCACGTTCAAGAGTTTTGGAGAGAAAAGAAAGAAGGGATACTGGTCTGTAGTTGTTGACATCGGTGAGATCGAGTGTAGGTTTTTTCAGAAGGGGTGCAACTCTCGCAGGGCAGTGTTATATACCTGTGGCAGGGCAGCATTATATACCTGTGGCAGACAGGGCAGCGTTATATACCTGTGGTAGACAGGGCAGCGTTATATACCTGTGGTAGGGCAGCGTTATATACCTGTGGTAGACAGGGCAGCGTTATATACCTGTGGTAGACAGGGCAGTGTTATATACCTGTGGCAGGGCAGCATTATATACCTGTGGCAGACAGGAGAGCGTTATATACCTGTGGTAGACAGGGCAGCGTTATATACCTGTGGTAGGGCAGCGTTATATACCTGTGGTAGACAGAGCAGCGTTATATACCTGTGGTAGACAGGGCAGCGTTATATACCTGTGGTAGACAGGGCAGCATTATATACCTGTGGTAGACAGGGCAGCGTTATATACCTGTGGTAGACAGGGCAGCGTTATATACCTGTGGTAGGCAGGGCAGTGTTATATACCTGTGGTAGACAGGGCAGCGTTATATACCTGTGGTAGACAGGGCAGCGTTATATACCTGTGGTAGACAGGGCAGCGTTATATACCTGTGGTAGACAGGGCAGCGTTATATACCTGTGGTAGGGCAGCGTTATATACCTGTGGTAGACAGGGCAGTGTTATATACCTGTGGCAGGGCAGCGTTATATACCTGTGGTAGGGCAGCGTTATATACCTGTGGTAGGGCAGCGTTATATACCTGTGGTAGGGCAGCGTTATATAGCTGTGGTAGGGCAGCGTTATATACCTGTGGTAGACAGGGCAGTGTTATATACCTGTGGTAGGGCAGCGTTATATACCTGTGGTAGGGCAGCGTTATATACCTGTGGTAGACAGGGCAGTGTTATATACCTGTGGTAGGGCAGCGTTATATACCTGTGGTAGGGCAGCGTTATATACCTGTGGTAGGGCAGCGTTATATACCTGTGGTAGACAGGGCAGTGTTATATACCTGTGGTAGACAGGGCAGCGTTATATACCTGTGGTAGGGCAGCGTTATATACCTGTGGTAGGGCAGCGTTATATACCTGTGGTAGACAGGGCAGCGTTATACACCTGTGGTAGACAGGGCAGCATTATACACCTCTGGTAGACAGGGCAGCGTTATATACCTGTGGTAGACAGGGCAGCGTTATATACCTGTGGTAGACAGGGCAGCGTTATATACCTGTGGTAGACAGGGCAGCATTATATACCTGTGGCAGACAGGGCAGCGTTATATACCTGTGGTAGACAGGGCAGCGTTATATACCTGTGGTAGACAGGGCAGCGTTATATACCTGTGGTAGACAGGGCAGCGTTATATACCTGTGGTAGACAGGGCAGCGTTATATACCTGTGGTAGACAGGGCAGCGTTATATACCTGTGGTAGACAGGGCAGCGTTATATACCTGTGGTAGACAGGGCAGCGTTATATACCTGTGGTAGACAGGGCAGTGTTATATACCTGTGGTAGACAGGGCAGCGTTATATACCTGTGGTAGTCAGGGCAGCGTTATATACCTGTGGTAGGGCAGCGTTATATACCTGTGGTAGGGCAGCGTTATATACCTGTGGTAGACAGGGCAGCGTTATACACCTGTGGTAGACAGGGCAGCGTTATATACCTGTGGTAGGGCAGCGTTATATACCTGTGGTAGACAGGGCAGCGTTATATACCTGTGGTAGACAGGGCAGCGTTATATACCTGTGGTAGGGCAGCGTTATATACCTGTGGTAGACAGGGCAGCGTTATATACCTGTGGTAGACAGGGCAGCGTTATATACCTGTGGTAGACAGGGCAGCGTTATATACATGTGGTAGACAGGGCAGCGTTATATACCTGTGGTAGACAGGGCAGCGTTATACACCTGTGGTAGACAGGGCAGCGTTATATACCTGTGGTAGACAGGGCAGCGTTATACACCTGTGATAGACAGGGCAGCGTTATATACCTGTGGTAGACAGGGCAGCGTTATATACCTGTGGTAGACAGGGCAGCGTTATACACCTGTGGTAGACAGGGCAGCGTTATATACCTGTGGTAGACAGGGCAGCGTTATACACCTGTGGTAGACAGGGCAGCGTTATATACCTGTGGTAGGGCAGCGTTATATACCTGTGGTAGACAGGGCAGCGTTATATACCTGTGGTAGACAGGGCAGCGTTATATACATGTGGTAGACAGGGCAGCGTTATATACCTGTGGTAGACAGGGCAGCGTTATATACCTGTGGTAGACAGGGCAGCGTTATATACCTGTGGTAGACAGGGCAGCGTTATATACCTGTGGTAGACAGGGCAGCGTTATATACCTGTGGTAGACAGGGCAGCGTTATATACCTGTGGTAGACAGGGCAGTGTTATATACCTGTGGCAGGGCAGCATTATATACCTGTGGTAGACAGGGCAGCGTTATATACCTGTGGTAGACAGGGCAGCGTTATATACCTGTGGTAGACAGGGCAGCGTTATATACCTGTGGTAGGGCAGCGTTATATACCTGTGGCAGACAGGGCAGCGTTATATACCTGTGGTAGACAGGGCAGTGTTATATACCTGTGGTAGACAGGGCAGCGTTATATACCTGTGGCAGGGCAGTGTTATATACCTGTGGTAGACAGGGCAGCGTTATATACCTGTGGCAGGGCAGCATTATATACCTGTGGTAGACAGGGCAGCGTTATATACCTGTGGTAGACAGGGCAGCGTTATATACCTGTGGTAGACAGGGCAGCGTTATATACCTGTGGTAGACAGGGCAGCGTTATATACCTGTGGTAGACAGGGCAGCGTTATATACCTGTGGTAGACAGGGCAGCGTTATATACCTGTGGTAGACAGGGCAGCGTTATATACCTGTGGTAGACAGGGCAGCGTTATATACCTGTGGTAGACAGGGCAGTGTTATATACCTGTGGCAGGGCAGCATTATATACCTGTGGTAGACAGGGCAGCGTTATATACCTGTGGTAGACAGGGCAGCGTTATATACCCGTGGTAGACAGGGCAGCGTTATATACCTGTGGTAGGGCAGCGTTATATACCTGTGGCAGACAGGGAAGCGTTATATACCTGTGGTAGACAGGGCAGTGTTATATACCTGTGGTAGACAGGGCAGCGTTATATACCTGTGGCAGGGCAGGGCAGCGTTATATACCTGTGGCAGGGCAGACCTGTGGTAGACAGGGCAGCGTTATATACCTTGGTAGACCTATATACCTGTGGTAGACAGGGCAGTGTTATATACCTGTGGTAGACAGGGCAGCGTTATATACCTGTGGCAGACAGGGCAGTGTTATATACCTGTGGTAGACAGGGCAGCGTTATATACCTGTGGTAGACAGGGCAGCGTTATATACCTGTGGTAGACAGGGCAGCGTTATATACCTGTGGTAGGGCAGTGTTATATACCTGTGGTAGACAGGGCAGTGTTATATACCTGTGGTAGACAGGGCAGCGTTATATACCTGTGGTAGACAGGGCAGCGTTATATACCTGTGGTAGACAGGGCAGCGTTATATACCTGTGGTAGGGCAGCGTTATATACCTGTGGTAGACAGGGCAGCATTATATACCTGTGGTAGACAGGGCAGTGTTATATACCTGTGGTAGGGCAGCGTTATATACCTGTGGTAGGGCAGCGTTATATACCTGTGGTAGGGCAGCGTTATATACCTGTTATATACCTATATACCACTTGTTGTTGATTCTTCACAAAAAAATACAGTTTTATATCTTTATGTTTGAAGCCTGAAATGTGGCAAAAGGTCGCAAAGTTCAAGGGGGCCGAATACTTTCGCAAGGCACTGTATATATTCCAGAATGTTTGTTTTTTCGCAGTTATCAGCTACTCCTCAATTTATTAATGGGACAAGCTGTGCCTACCACATCATCAACCACGGATCAGGACTTGCTTTTTGGAGTGTGGTGTCAAAAAAGCAGAGCATCGCTTTATTACAGACAGACCATTCTCCATCTTTACAACCATTGAATCTACAGTGCCTTCGCGAAAGTATTCAGACCCCTGTGGTAGATTCTATTGATTGGACATGATTTGGAAAGGCACACACCTGTCCCACAGTTTACACTGCATGTCAGAGCAAAAACCAAGCCATGAGGTCGAAGGAATTGTCCGGCCGCAATTCAACACTCAGACATAATTTGAAGCCTTTGTGAGTGTTAAATGAAGCCTTTGTGTTTAGTGAGTCTGCCAGATCAGATGCAGTAGGGATGTTCTCTTGATAAGTGTGCGAATTAGGCAATTGTCCTGCTAATTATTCAAAATGTACTTTTGGGATTCAGGGAAAATGTAAGGAGTAAAAAGTACATTATTTTCTTCAGGAATGTAGTGGAGTAAAATATAAATAGTGAAGTACAGATACCACAAAAAACTACTTAATTAACTTTTTAAGGCTAGGGGGCAGTATTCTGAAGTTCTGATGACTGAGTTGCCCAAAGTAATCTGCCTGTTACTCAGGCCCAGAAGCTAGGATATGCATATGCCGTATGCAGGTAGTATTGGATAGAAAACACTCTAAAGTTTTGAAAACTGTTAAAATAATGTCTGTGAGTATAACAGAACTGATATGGCAGGTGAAAACCCGAGAACAATCCATTCAGATTTTTTTTTTCAGCTCACCTCTAAGTACAATGGCTGGGAATTGGAATATAAAAGTCCCCCCAGAATGCAGTTCCTAGGGCTTCCACTAGACGTCAACAGTCTTTAGAAAGAGTTTCAGGCTTGTTTATTGAAAAATGAGCTAGAATTTGTAGTTTTTCTAAGTGGCTCCCATTTTGGCTGTTAGTGTTTGTAGCGCGTTCTGGTGAGGGCGAGCACTTTGTTATTTATCTCTGGTAATGAACATACTATTCTCCGTCTTAAATTGTATAAGTTTATTGGTAACGTTTGGGATTCATTTTGTATGCATTTTGAACGAGGGAAACCGGTGGATTACTGAATGAAGCGCGCCAACTAAACTGACCGTTTTGGGATATAAAGAAGGACTTTATCGAACAAAACATCCATTTGTGATGTCGCTGGGACCCTTTGGATTGCAAACAGAGGAAGATCTTCAAAGGTAAGTGATTTATTTTATCGCCATTTCTGACTTTCGTGACGCCTCTGCTTGGTTGGAAAATGTTTTTAATGCTTTTGTATGCTGGGCGCTGTCTTCAGATGGTATGCTTTCGCCGTAAAGCCTTTTTGAAATCTGACACAGCGGATGGATTAACAAGAAGTTCATCTTTTAACTGATGTGTAACACTTGTATTTTCATGAATGTTTAATATTACGAATTTTGGATTTTGAATTTCGCACTCAGCAATTTCACTGGATGTTGGCTAGCGTCCCACTGATCCGGTTTTAAGTAAAAATACTTTTAAGTACTACTTAAGTACTTTACACCACTGCCAAGAACCTGATGGTCACTCTGACAGAGCTCCAGAGTTTCTCTGTGGAGATGGGAGAACCTTCCAGAAGGACAATCTCAGCAGCACTCCAGCAATCAGGCCTTTATAGTAGACTGGCCAGACGGAAGTCACTCCTCAGTAAAAGGCACATGACAACCTGCTTGGAGTTTGGCAAAAGGCACCTAAAGACTCTCAGACCATGAGAAACAAGATTCTCTGGTCTGATGAAACCAAGATCGAACTCTTTGGCCTGAATGCCAAGCGTCACGTCTGGAGGAAACCTGGCACCATCCCTACGGTGAAGCATGGTGGTGGCAGCATCAAAGTACAGAGATCCTTGATGAAAACCTGCTCCAGAGCGCTCAGGGCCTTCCGACTTGGGCAAAGGTTCAGCTGCCAATGACCCTAAGCACACAGACAAGACAACACAGGAGTGGCTTCGGGACAAGTCTCTGAATGTCCTTGAGTGGCCCAGCCAGAGTCCGGACTTGATCCCAATCGAAACATCTTTGGAGAGACCTGAAAATAGCTGTGCAGCAACACTCCCCTTCCAACCTGACAGAGCTTGAGAGGATCTGCAGAGAAGAATGGGAGAAACTCCCCAAATTGTGCCAAGCTTGTAGAGTTATACCCAATTAATACTCACGGTTGTAATCACTGCCAAAGGTGCTTCAACAAGTACTGAGTAAAGGGTCTGAATACTTATGTAAATGTGATATTTTATATGTGCAGACATTTCTAAAAACCTGTTTTTTTTATATTCTTTGTCGTTATGGGGTATTGTATTATGTATGTAGATTGATGAGGGGGGGGGGAACAATTTAATACATTTTCGAAAAAGGCTGTAAATGTAACAAAACGTAGAGAATGTCAAAGGGTTTGAATAGTTTCCAAATCGCTTGTACATGTTTTGAACATGACAGTTGACAATCTAAGATAACGCCAGCATTTACTCTCCTTCAACTTGCTCAACAGCCACACTATTCATTACCAAATTCAATTGCGGTCTAAGGCTTAGAGAATGGTTAGCACCAAATACAATGCTCTAAAATGTAGAGATGTTCAGGACCAGTTTATTATTGACCACCCATTCCCATGGGACTCCCTATCACAGCCAGATGTAATACAGCCTAGATTCAAACCAGGGACTGTAGTGACACCTCTAGCGTAGAGATGCAGTCCCTGAGACCACTGCACCACTAGGGAGCCCTCTAGCGTTGAGATGCAGTCCCTGAGACCACTGCACCACTAGGGGGCCCTCTAGCGTTGAGATGCAGTCCCTGAGACCACTGCACCACTAGCGTAGAGATGCAGTCCCTGAGACCACTGCATCACTAGCGTTGAGATGCAGTCCCTGAGACCACTGCACCACTAGGGAGCCCTCTAGCGTTGAGATGCAGTCCCTGAGACCGCTGCACCACTAGGGAGCCCTCTAGCGTTGAGATGCAGTCCCTGAGACCACTGCACCACTAGGGAGCCCTCTAGCGTTGAGATGCAGTCCCTGAGACCACTGCATCACTAGGGAGCCCACTAGCGTTGAGATGCAGTCCCTGAGACCGCTGCACCACTAGGGAGTCCACTAGCGTAGAGATGCAGTCCCTGAGACCACTGCATCACCAGCATTGAGATGCAGTCCATGAGACCACTACATCACTAGGGAGCCCTCTAGCGTTGAGATGCAGTCCATGAGACCACTGCACCACTAGGGAGCCCTCTAGCGTTGAGATGCAGTCCATGAGACCACTGCACCACTAGGGAGCCCTCTAGCATTGAGATGCAGTCCATGAGACCACTGCACCACTAGGGAGCCCTCTAGCGTAGAGATGCAGTCCCTGAGACCACTGCACCACCAGCGTTGAGATGCAGTCCATGAGACCGCTGCACCACTAGGGAGCCCTCTAGCGTTGAGATGCAGTCCCTGAGACCACTGCATCACTAGGGAGCCCACTAGCGTTGAGATGCAGTCCCTGAGACCACTGCATCACCAGCTTTGAGATGCAGTCCATGAGACCACTGCACCACTAGGGAGCCCTCTAGCGTTGAGATGCAGTCCATGAGACCGCTGCACCACTAGGGAGCCCTCTAGCGTAGAGATGCAGTCCCTGAGACCACTGCATCACCAGCTTTGAGATGCAGTCCATGAGACCACTGCACCACTAGGGAGCCCTCTGCACCACCAGCGTTGAGATGCAGTCCATGAGACCACTGCACCACCAGGGAGCCCTCTAGCGTTGAGATGCAGTCCCTGAGACCACTGCACCACCAGGGAGCCCTCTAGCGTTGAGATGCAGTCCATGAGACCGCTGCACCACTAGGGAGCCCTCTAGCGTAGAGATGCAGTCCCTGAGACCACTTATGTGGAACTTGTTATGTGACTTATTGAGCAAATGTGTACTCTTGAACGTATTTAGGCCATAACAAAGGGGTTGAATACTGATTGACTCATGACATTTCAGCTTTTCATTTTTTATTCATTTGTAAAAATTTTGAAAAACATCATTCCACTTTGACATTACAGGGTAAGTGTGGAGGCCAATGACACAAACATCATTCCACAACACAACACCAACACCATCCTGACACCAACACCATCCTTACATCAACACCATCCTGACATCAACACCATCCTGACATCAACACAACATCAACACCATCCTGACACCAACACCATCCTGACACCAACACCATCCTGACATCAACACCATCCTGACATCAACACCATCCTGACATCAACACCATCCTGACATCAACACCATCCTGACATCAACACCATCCTGACACCAACACCATCCTGACATCAACACCATCCTGACATCAACACCATCCTGACACCAACACCATCCTGACATCAACACCATCCTGACACCAACACCATCCTGACATCAACACCATCCTGACATCAACACCATCCTGACACCAACACCATCCTGACACCAACACCATCCTGACATCAACACCATCCTGACATCAACACCATCCTGACATCAACACCATCCTGACATCAACACCATCCTGACACCAACACAACATCAACACCATCCTGACATCAACACCATCCTGACATCAACACCATCCTGACACCAACACCATCCTGACATCAACACCATCCTGACACCAACACCATCCTGACATCAACACCATCCTGACATCAACACCATCCTGACACCAACACAACATCAACACCATCCTAACATCAACACCATCCTGACACCAACACCATCCTGACATCAACACCATCCTGACATCAACACAACACCAACACCATCCTGACACCAACACAACATCAACACCATCCTGACACCAACACCATCCTGACATCAACACCATCCTGACATCAACACCATCCTGACACCAACACAACATCAACACCATCCTGACACCAACACCATCCTGACATCAACACCATCCTGACACCAACACCATCCTGACATCAACACCATCCTGACACCAACACCATCCTGACACCAACACCATCCTGACACCAACACCATCCTGACACCAACACCATCCTGACACCAACACAACATCAACACCATCCTGACACCAACACCATCCTGACACCAACACCATCCTGACACCAACACCATCCTGACACCAACACCATCCTCACATCAACACCATCCTGACACCAACACAACATCAACACCATCCTGACACCAACACCATCCTCACAACAACACCATCCTGACACCAACACAACACCAACACCATCCTGACATCAACACCATCCTCACACCAACACCATCCTGACATTAACACCATCCTCACATCAACACCATCCTGACATCAACACCATCCTCACACCAACACCATCCTGACATCAACACAACATCAACACCATCCTGACATCAACACCATCCTGACATCAACACCATCCTGACATCAACACCATCCTGACACCAACACCATCCTGACACCAACACCACATCAACACCATCCTGACACCAACACCATCCTGACACCAACACCATCCTCACATCAACACCATCCTCACATCAACACCATCCTCACACCAACACCATCCTCACATCAACACCATCCTCACATCAACACCATCCTGACATCAACACCATCCTGACATCAACACCATCCTCACACCAACACCATCCTCACATCAACACCATCCTGACACCAACACAACACCAACACCATCCTGACACCAACACCATCCTGACATCAACACCATCCTGACATCAACACCATCCTGACACCAACACACATCCTGACATCAACACCATCCTGACATCAACACCATCCTGACACCAACACCATCCTGACATCAACACCATCCTGACACCAACACCATCCTGACATCAACACCATCCTGACATCAACACCATCCTGACATCAACACCATCCTGACACCAACACCATCCTGACACCAACACCATCCTGACATCAACACCATCCTGACACCAACACCATCCTGACATCAACACCATCCTGACACCAACACCATCCTGACATCAACACCATCCTGACACCAACACAACACCAACACCATCCTGACATCAACACCATCCTGACACCAACACAACATCAACACCATCCTGACATCAACACCATCCTGACACCAACACCATCCTGACATCAACACCATCCTGACATCAACACCATCCTGACACCAACACCATCCTGACATCAACACCATCCTGACATCAACACCATCCTGACATCAACACCATCCTGACATCAACACCATCCTGACACCAACACAACACCAACACCATCCTGACATCAACACCATCCTGACATCAACACCATCCTGACATCAACACCATCCTGACACCAACACCATCCTGACATCAACACCATCCTGACACCAACACCATCCTGACATCAACACCATCCTCACACCAACACCATCCTGACATCAACACAACACCAACACCATCCTGACACCAACACCATCCTGACACCAACACCATCCTGACATCAACACAACACCAACACCATCCTGACATCAACACCATCCTGACACCAACACCATCCTGACATCAACACAACATCAACACCATCCTGACACCAACACCATCCTGACATCAACACCATCCTGACATCAACACCATCCTGACACCAACACAACATCAACACCATCCTCACACCAACACCATCCTGACATCAACACCATCCTGACACCAACACCATCCTGACACCAACACCATCCTGACACCAACACCATCCTGACACCAACACCATCCTGACACCAACACCATCCTGACATCAACACCATCCTGACATCAACACCATCCTGACATCAACACCATCCTGACACCAACACAACACCAACACCATCCTGACATCAACACCATCCTGACATCAACACCATCCTGACACCAACACAACACCAACACCATCCTGACATCAACACCATCCTGACATCAACACCATCCTGACATCAACACCATCCTGACATCAACACCATCCTGACATCAACACCATCCTGACACCAACACAACACCAACACCATCCTGACACCAACACAACATCAACACCATCCTGACATCAACACCATCCTGACATCAACACCATCCTGACACCAACACCATCCTGACATCAACACAACACCAACACCATCCTGACATCAACACCATCCTGACATCAACACCATCCTGACACCAACACCATCCTGACATCAACACAACACCAACACCATCCTGACACCAACACAACATCAACACCATCCTGACACCAACACCATCCTGACACCAACACCATCCTGACACCAACACCATCCTGACACCAACACCATCCTGACACCAACACCATCCTGACACCAACACCATCCTGACATCAACACAACACCAACACCATCCTGACACCAACACAATCACGACACCAACACCATCCTGACACCAACACAACACCAACACCATCCTGACATCAACACCATCCTGACATCAACACCATCCTGACATCAACACCATCCTGACACCAACACCATCCTGACATCAACACCATCCTGACACCAACACCATCCTGACATCAACACCATCCTGACACCAACACCATCCTGACATCAACACCATCCTGACACCAACACCATCCTGACATCAACACCATCCTGACACCAACACCATCCTGACATCAACACCATCCTGACACCAACACAACATCAACACCATCCTGACATCAACACCATCCTGACACCAACACAACATCAACACCATCCTGATATCAACACCATCCTGACACCAACACCATCCTGATATCAACACCATCCTGACATCAACACCATCCTGACACCAACACCATCCTGACATCAACACCATCCTGACATCAACACCATCCTGACACCAACACCATCCTGACATCAACACCATCCTGACATCAACACCATCCTGACATCAACACCATCCTGACATCAACACCATCCTGACATCAACACCATCCTGACATCAACACCATCCTGACACCAACACCATCCTGACATCAACACCATCCTGACACCAACACAACATCAACACCATCCTGACACCAACACAACATCAACACCATCCTGACATCAACACCATCCTGACACCAACACCATCCTGACACCAACACCATCCTGACACCAACACCATCCTGACACCAACACCATCCTGACATCAACACCATCCTGACACCAACACAACATCAACACCATCCTGACACCAACACAACATCAACACCATCCTGACATCAACACCATCCTGACACCAACACCATCCTGACACCAACACAACATCAACACCATCCTGACATCAACACCATCCTGACATCAACACCATCCTGACACCAACACAACATCAACACCATCCTGACACCAACACCATCCTGACATCAACACCATCCTGACACCAACACCATCCTGACACCAACACCATCCTGACATCAACACCATCCTGACATCAACACCATCCTGACACCAACACCATCCTCACATCAACACCATCCTGACATCAACACCATCCTGACATCAACACAACATCAACACCATCCTGACATCAACACCATCCTGACATCAACACCATCCTGACACCAACACCATCCTGACATCAACACAACATCAACACCATCCTGACATCAACACCATCCTGACATCAACACAACATCAACACCATCCTGACATCAACACCATCCTGACATCAACACAACATCAACACCATCCTGACATCAACACCATCCTGACATCAACACCATCCTGACATCAACACCATCCTGACATCAACACCATCCTGACATCAACACCATCCTGACACCAACACCATCCTGACATCAACACCATCCTGACATCAACACCATCCTGACATCAACACCATCCTGACATCAACACCATCCTGACATCAACACCATCCTGACACCAACACCATCCTGACATCAACACCATCCTGACATCAACACATCCTGACACCAACACCATCCTGACACCAACACCATCCTGACATCAACACCATCCTGACATCAACACCATCCTGACACCAACACCATCCTGACATCAACACCATCCTGACACCAACACCATCCTGACATCAACACCATCCTGACATCAACACCATCCTGACACCAACACCATCCTGACACCAACACCATCCTGACATCAACACAACATCAACACCATCCTGACATCAACACAACATCAACACCATCCTGACATCAACACCATCCTGACACCAACACCATCCTGACATCAACACAACATCAACACCATCCTGACATCAACACAACATCAACACCATCCTGACACCAACACCATCCTGACACCAACACCATCCTGACACCAACACCATCCTGACATCAACACAACATCAACACCATCCTGACACCAACACCATCCTGACATCAACACCATCCTGACATCAACACCATCCTGACATCAACACCATCCTGACACCAACACCATCCTGACATCAACACCATCCTGACATCAACACCATCCTGACATCAACACCATCCTGACACCAACACCATCCTGACATCAACACCATCCTGACATCAACACAACATCAACACCATCCTGACATCAACACCATCCTGACACCAACACCATCCTGACACCAACACAACATCAACACCATCCTGACACCAACACAACATCAACACCATCCTGACACCAACACCATCCTGACATCAACACCACACCAACACCATCCTGACATCAACACAACACCAACACCATCCTGACATCAACACCATCCTGACATCAACACAACATCAACACCATCCTGACACCAACACCATCCTGACACCAACAGCATATTACAACACTGCACTCATCTCTCACAGACAGACAGACAGACACTACCTGACGGTGAGATGCATGCGTGTGGACAGCAGGCTTTGCAGGTGTGTGTGGAGTTTGAGTGCGCGTGTGTGTGAGAGGGCATGTGTGTGTGAGCGATAGGTGAGTCTGTAACAGTAGCTGGTGTGTGGTACGTCAGGGTGTGTGTCGGTCTGTGTGTTGGGTGTGTAGGTGTGTGGTACGTCAGGGTGTGTGTCGGTCTGTGTGTTGCGTGTGTAGGTGTGTGGTACGTCAGGGTGTGTGTCGGTCTGTGTGTTGGGTGTGTAGGTGTGTGGTACGTCAGGGTGTGTGTCGGTCTGTGTGTTGGGTGTGTAGGTGTGTGGTACGTCAGGGTGTGTGTCGGTCTGTGTGTAGGGTGTGTAGGTGTGTGGTACGTCAGGGTGTGTGTCGGTCTGTGTGTTGGGTGTGTAGGTGTGTGGTACGTCAGGGTGTGTGTCGGTCTGTGTGTTGGGTGTGTAGGTGTGTGGTACGTCAGGGTGTGTGTCGGTCTGTGTGTTGGGTGTGTAGGTGTGTGGTACGTCAGGGTGTGTGTCGGTCTGTGTGTTGGGTGTGTAGGTGTGTGGTACGTCAGGGTGTGTGTCGGTCTGTGTGTAGGGTGTGTAGGTGTGTGGTACGTCAGGGTGTGTGTCGGTCTGTGTGTTGGGTGTGTAGGTGTCGATGAGCGTAACGTTCTCTACCATCTCTCTACTGGCCTCCCTGACTAGAGCATGAAACGCTGCCTCCTGCCAGTCTGGCCCCGCCCAGAAGCTGATGTCATAAACAAAGCTCTGTGGAAACAGGGAGAAGGGATGGAACGGTTGCTCTGGCAATGGGCGAAGCAGGAAGTGGTTGAGGAAGCGGGGGTCAGGTGACCAGAGCAGGCGCCAGTCAGGTAGGGAGTAGACCAGTGACGCCAGGAGGTCAAGGTTCAGACACACACGGACGCCATCAGTGAGGTCATCAGCCCACAGCCGGCCTAGCCGTCCCATTGGCTCGGCTGCCAGCCACAGAGACCCCTGCTCCTCAGCCAGGGAAAGCCCATAGGGGGTCAGCAGACGCTCCAGACTCCGCCCCAGGTCAGGGATTGACTGAGAGGCTTTGGGCCACGCTCCCCAGAGGAGGAGCTGGTGGAAGGCAGGGGGGGACCAGGGACTGATGTGAACTCTCTGAAAGACTAGGCCGCTCACACCATGCAGAACCTCCTCTCTCTCTCTGTGTTCTCTCTCCTCTCTCAGTATCTCCATCTGAGGCAGTAGAGAAGGACGCAGCACGTATCCCCCAACACCTACACACTCCTCTCCCTCACCTACACACTCCTTAAAACGGTTGCTACACTCTCTCTCCCTTCCCTCATCCTCTGAGTCGTAGGTTATGTGTGTGTCTGCCAGTAGAGTGTCTATGTGTTTGTGATCATCTGAGGGTGTGTGTGAAGTGGTGTGTGTGTGGGAGGGGTGTAGCCAGTAGCAATGTGTGTGTGTGTCTTGTATCTCGGGGCAACATGCGTTTAGTCTCTGGGGGGAGGAGTGTATGAGCAGGGGGAGGGGCTCTGTAACCATGGAGACAGGCCATTCCCTCTCCAGGGCCTGAACCAGAAAGTCCTGAACCAGCCTGACGGGATGATTAGAATTTGAGAGAAACCCCCTGTAGAGAAAGAGAGAGAGTTACAACACTGTATAAAGACATAATGACATTTGAAATGTCTTTATTCTTTTAGAACTTGTGTGACTGTCAAAAATATAAAACTTATCCCCCTGTTGGGGGGAGGACGCAGAGATGAGGGACAGTGTCTGACAGACCTGTCCTCTATGCTTATTGTTAATGTTCAATGTGTGGTTGTTTTGACCCTTGATTATTTGGGGCGGCAGGTAGACTAGTGGTTAAAGCGTTGGGCCAGTACCCAAAAGATTGCTAGATCGAATCTCCGATCATCGAATCATTGTAAATAAGAATTAGTTCTTAACTGACCTGCCGAGTTAAATGAAAAATAATTGTTTTTTGTATTTGTTTTTATTATGGATCCCCATTAGTTCCTGCCAAGGCAGCAGCTACTCTTCCTGGGGTTTATTATGGATCCCCATTAGTTCCTGTCAAGACAGCAGCTACTCTTCCTGGGGTTTATTATGGATCCCCATTAGTTCCTGTCAAGGCAGCAGCTACTCTTCCTGGGGTTTATTATGGATCCCCATTAGTTCCTGTCAAGACAGCAGCTACTCTTCCTGGGGTTTATTATGGATCCCCATTAGTTCCTGTCAAGACAGCAGCTACTCTTCCTGGGGTTTATTATGGATCCCCATTAGTTCCTGTCAAGACAGCAGCTACTCTTCCTGGGGTTTATTATGGATCCCCATTAGTTCCTGCCAAGGCAGCAGCTAATCACCTGGGGTTTATTATGGATCCCCATTAGTTCCTGCCAAGGCAGCAGCTACTCTTCCTGGGGTTTATTATGGATCCCCATTAGTTCCTGTCAAGGCAGCAGCTACTCTTCCTGGGGTTTATTATGGATCCCCATTAGTTCCTGCCAAGGCAGCAGCTAGTCTTCCTGGGGTTTATTATGGATCCCCATTAGTTCCTGTCAAGGCAGCAGCTACTCTTCCTGGGGTTTATTATGGATCCCCATTAGTTCCTGTCAAGGCAGCAGCTACTCTTCCTGGGGTTTATTATGGATCCCCATTAGTTCCTGCCAAGGCAGCAGCTACTCTTCCTGGGGTTTATTATGGATCCCCATTAGTTCCTGCCAAGGCAGCAGCTACTCTTCCTGGGGTTTATTATGGATCCCCATTAGTTCCTGCCAAGGCAGCAGCTACTCTTCCTGGGGTTTATTATGGATCCCCATTAGTTCCTGCCAAGGCAGCAGCTACTCTTCCTGGGGTTTATTATGGATCCCCATTAGTTCCTGTCAAGGCAGCAGCTACTCTTCCTGGGGTTTATTATGGATCCCCATTAGTTCCTGCCAAGGCAGCAGCTACTCTTCCTGGGGTTTATTATGGATCCCCATTAGTTCCTACCAAGGCAGCAGCTACTCTTCCTGGGGTTTATTATGGATCCCCATTAGTTCCTGTCAAGGCAGCAGCTACTCTTCCTGGGGTTTATTATGGATCCCCATTAGTTCCTGCCAAGGCAGCAGCTACTCTTCCTGGGGTTTATTATGGATCCTCATTAGTTCCTGCCAAGACAGCAGCTACTCTTCCTGGGGTTTATTATGGATCCCCATTAGTTCCTGCCAAGGCAGCAGCTACTCTTCCTGGGGTTTATTATGGATCCCCATTAGTTCCTGCCAAGGCAGCAGCTACTCTTCCTGGGGTTTATTATGGATCCCCATTAGTTCCTGCCAAGGCAGCAGCTACTCTTCCTGGGGTTTATTATTGATCCCCATTAGTTCCTGAGAAGACAACAGCTACTCTTCCTGGGGTTTATTATGGATCCCCATTAGTTCCTGTCAAGGCAGCAGCTACTCTTCCTGGGGTTTATTATGGATCCCCATTAGTTCCTGAGAAGGCAACAGCTACTCTTCCTGGGGTTTACGGTAACTGCTCGGCCTCCGACCGCAAGGCACTACAGAGGGTAGAGCGAACGGCCCAGTACATCACTGGGGCTAAGCTTCCTGCCATCCAGGACCTCTACACCAGGCGGTATCAGAGGAAGGCCCTAAAAATGATCAAAGACTCCAGCCACCCAAGTCATAGACAGTTCTCTCTGCTTACCGCTCGGCAAGCGGTACTGACGCACCAAGTCTAGGTCCAAGAGGCTTCTTAACAGCTTCTACCCCCAAGACATAAAACTCCTGAACATCTAATCAAATGGCTACCCAGACTATTTGCAGCGGAAACTATTTAAAGCTGAAACATTTGAAGCTATTAACATGAAAACGCCTTTTAAAAAGCATACAGGAGGGCCCAACTTAGAATGCTGGAGAAAATAGTAGTGAAGGCATTTATACTGTTTGTGCTACAGCAATATTTAAATGAGCTCCCAATGCATTTCAATGGCAACGAGGTGGCAATTTCATATGAAGGAAAATTATGTGCCTTGCTTCAGCTCTTTAAAAAATGTGTATGTGTGGGCAGTGTGTGTGGGCAGTGTGTGTGTGGGCAGTGTGTGTGGGCAGTGTGTGTGTGGGCAGTGTGTGTGGGCAGTGTGTGTGGGCAGTGTGTGTGGGGGCAGTGTGTGTGTGGGCAGTGTGTGTGGGCAGTGTGTGTGGGCAGTGTGTGTGTGGGCAGTGTGTGTGGGCAGTGTGTGTGGGCAGTGTGTGTGGGAAGTGTGTGTGTGTGCAGTGTGTGTGGGAGTGTGTGTGTGCAGTGTGTGTGGGAAGTGTGTGTGTGGGCAGTGTGTGTGGGCAGTGTGTGTGGGCAGTGTGTGTGTGGGCAGTATGTGTGGGAAGTGTGTGTGGGCAGTGTGTGTGGGAAGTGTGTGTGTGTGCAGTATGTGTGGGAAGTGTGTGTGTGCAGTATGTGTGGGCAGTATGTGTGGGCAGTGTGTGTGGGTAGTATGTGTGGGCATGTGTGTGGGCAGTGTGTGTGGGCAGTGTGTGTGGGAAGTGTGTGTGTGTGCAGTATGTGTGGGAAGTGTGTGTGTGCAGTATGTGTGGGCAGTATGTGTGGGCAGTGTGTGTGGGTAGTGTGTGTGGGCAGTATGTGTGGGAAGTGTGTGTGTGCAGTATGTGTGGGAAGTGTGTGTGGGCAGTGTGTGTGTGGGCAGTGCCAGACGTTGGAGGAACCATGGTCACCCTACAGGTATGTGGTAGGTCAGTATGTGTGTGTGTGTGTGTGTGTGTGTGTGTGTGTGTGTGTGTGTGTGTGTACCTGTGTATGTAATGTGAAAGTTCAGCAGGTATGTGGTCGGTCAGTGTGTGTGTGTGTGTGTGTGTGTGTGTGTGTGTGTGTGTGTGTGTGTGTGTGTGTGTGTGTGTGTGTGTGTGTGTGTGTGTACCTGTGTATGTAATGTGAAAGTTCAGCAGGTATGTGGTAGGTCAGTATGTGTGTGTGTGTGTGTGTGTGTGTGTGTGTGTGTGTGTGTGTGTGTGTGTGTGTGTGTGTGTGTGTGTGTGTGTGTGTGTGTACCTGTGTATGTAATGTGAAAGTTCAGCAGGTATGTGGTAGGTCAGTATGTGTGTGTGTGTGTGTGTGTGTGTGTGTGTGTGTGTGTGTGTGTGTGTGTGTGTGTGTGTGTGTACCTGTGTATGTAATGTGAAAGTTCAGCAGGTATGTGGTAGGTCAATGGTCGTCCTCCCAGAATGTGCTGTTTCATGTCCTTCCTCTGGGGGGCGCTGCAGACCACACTACGACTGAACACATGAGTCACGCCCTGCTCTGCATGGAAACACTTGTCCTGGCTCCTGACAACACACACAAACACACAGTCAACAAAACCCTTCCTTTTGGGTGCCTTCACCTCAATTCAATATTTGCTGCGTTCTTTAACAGTAACAGACTTTAACTACCAGTGAGGTATGTTTGCTGCTGCATTGCCTTCTGCTTTCAGGCTGGGTATCTGCTCTGTGGGCATCTGCTCTGTGGGTATCTGCTCTGTGGGTATCTGCTCTGTGGGTATCTGCTCTGTGGGTATCTGCTCTGTGGGTATCTGCTCTGTGGGTATTTAGGCTGGGTATCTGCTCTGTGGGCATTTAGGCTGGGTATCTGCTCTGTGGGCATTTAGGCCGGGTATCTGCTCTGTGGGTATCTGCTCTGTGGGCATTTAGGCTGGGTATCTGCTCTGTGGGCATTTAGGCTGGGTATCTGCTCTGTGGGCATTTAGGCTGGGTATCTGCTCTGTGGGCATTTAGGCCGGGTATCTGCTCTGTGGGCATTTAGGCCGGGTATCTGCTCTGTGGGCATTTAGGCCGGGTATCTGCTCTGTGGGCTTTTAGGCCGGGTATCTGCTCTGTGGGCATTTAGGCTGGGTATCTGCTCTGTGGGCTTTTAGGCTGGGTATCTGCTCTGTGGGCATTTAGGCCGGGTATCTGCTCTGTGGGCATTTAGGCCGGGTATCTGCTCTGTGGGTATTTAGGGTATCTGCTCTGTGGGCATTTAGGCTGGGTATCTGCTCTGTGGGCTTTTAGGCTGGGTATCTGCTCTGTGGGCATTTAGGCTGGGTATCTGCTCTGTGGGCTTTTAGGCTGGGTATCTGCTCTGTGGGCATTTAGGCCGGGTATCTGCTCTGTGGGCATTTAGGCCGGGTATCTGCTCTGTGGGCATTTAGGCCGGGTATCTGCTCTGTGGGCATTTAGGCTGGGTATCTGCTCTGTGGGCATTTAGGCTGGGTATCTGCTCTGTGGGCATTTAGGCCGGGTATCTGCTCTGTGGGCTTTTAGGCTGGGTATCTGCTCTGTGGGCATTTAGGCTGGGTATCTGCTCTGTGGGCTTTTAGGCTGGGTATCTGCTCTGTGGGCATTTAGGCTGGGTATCTGCTCTGTGGGCATTTAGGCTGGGTATCTGCTCTGTGGGCATTTAGGCTGGGTATCTGCTCTGTGGGCTTTTAGGCTGGGTATCTGCTCTGTGGGCATTTAGGCTGGGTATCTGCTCTGTGGGCATTTAGGCTGGGTATCTGCTCTGTGGGCATTTAGGCCGGGTATCTGCTCTGTGGGCTTTTAGGCTGGGTATCTGCTCTGTGGGCATTTAGGCTGGGTATCTGCTCTGTGGGCATTTAGGCCGGGTATCTGCTCTGTGGGCTTTTAGGCTGGGTATCTGCTCTGTGGGCATTTAGGCTGGGTATCTGCTCTGTGGGCTTTTAGGCTGGGTATCTGCTCTGTGGGCATTTAGGCTGGGTATCTGCTCTGTGGGCATTTAGGCTGGGTATCTGCTCTGTGGGCATTTAGGCTGGGTATCTGCTCTGTGGGCATTTAGGCTGGGTATCTGCTCTGTGGGCATTTAGGCTGGGTATCTGCTCTGTGGGCATTTAGGCTGGGTTTCTGCTCTGTGGGCATTTAGGCTGGGTATCTGCTCTGTGGGCTTTTAGGCTGGGTATCTGCTCTGTGGGCATTTAGGCTGGGTATCTGCTCTGTGGGCATTTAGGCTGGGTAAAGGGCTTTATAAATACATTTGATTGATTGGTTGGTTTGCCACGATGTCCATATCCTCATTAATTTTGATCTGATCCAAGATCAGCACTCCTACTCCGAGACGCCATCAGCTCACCTGTACCCGGTGGATTGGTAACTGTCAGGTTTCTCGCCATCGAAGGGGCGGACCTCGTTCAGGATAAGCCCTGCCTCTGCTGCCATGGCGACCACCTGCCAGCTGTTGTGCCACTCTCTCATTGGCCGGTCGGCTGGAGTCCCGCCCTGCCCGTTGCACAGAGACACAAGTACCTCCCCTTCCTCCTTCAGCAGCCCCACACAGCTACACACATACACTTAGAGGTGAGATGAGATTCAACAGTGTTGTGTGTGTGTGTGTGTGTGTGTGTCTCACCTGAGGAAAAAGTGTTTGAGCAGCAGCCTGTTCTTCTTCACGCCACTCTTCCGACCGCAGTGAGGGAAGTTAAAGATGACACGGTCAAACTGTCGACCACGCAGACACACACAGTCTGACAGACGTGTACAATCCACCTCAAACAGCACCTCCCCACCTGACACACACACACAGACAGACATTAGACCAACTGTACATAAGGACATCACATTGTGCATTCAGAAACAAAACAGAATAGAACACACACACCCAGCCTGTCTCTAATTGGAGTGTGTGATGGTGTCAGAGACGGCAGAGAAAGTGTTACATTATATTTTTTGGTTGAGGCGGGCCACACTGGTCTTCTTATTGCCCCGGAACCGTGGAGGGGTGCCCCAGAGACGGCAGAGATAGGTGGGGCAATAAGTAGACCAGAAGCAGCTTTTCCCTCTCTCCAAGCCAGATGTTACGAAGAAAAGCAACACCCACTTACACAGACAGAAACCATTAACACAAATCTGTAAATGGCTTGAGTCGTCTTCATTTATCCACAATCTTTAATGGTGCGGTTGCGGGCGGAGCTACCTGAGTGAGTGATTGTGTGTATGTTGTGGGCGGAGCTACCTGAGTGTGTGATTGTGTGTATGTTGTGGGCGGAGCTACCTGAGTGATTGTGTGTATGTTGTGGGCGGAGCTACCTGAGTGTGTGATTGTGTGTATGTTGTGGGCGGAGCTACCTGAGTGTGTGATTGTGTGTATGTTGTGGGCGGAGCTACCTGAGTGAGTGATTGTGTGTATGTTGTGGGCGGAGCTACCTGAGTGTGTGATTGTGTGTATGTTGTGGGCGGAGCTACCTGAGTGTGTGATTGTGTGTATGTTGTGGGCGGAGCTACCTGAGTGTGTGATTGTGTGTATGTTGTGGGCGGAGCTACCTGAGTGAGTGATTGTGTGTATGTTGTGGGCGGAGCTACCTGAGTGTGTGATTGTGTGTATGTTGTGGGCGGAGCCGCGGTGTCGTAGCGCCTCCTCTTTGGTCTGGAGACAGGTGGCTGTGATCCTCAAACCCCTCCCACCGGCTATGTTATCGGTCTCCCTTGTGATGTCATCGGTCCCCGAGGTGATGTCATTTGTCTCCGTGGCGACGATCCGGCTCAGAGCGGCAGAGAACGAGAAGTTCCCCTCTCCAACCAGAAGCACCGCCTCCCCACCTTCTGATGACGTCATCACTCTGCGCCGACGGACAGACAGTCAAAAAACAATCAATCACAATCACTAGTTAACTACACGTGGTTGATGATATTACTAGATATTATCTAGCGTGTCCTGCGTATCTAAGTCTCAATCAATCATAATCACTAGTTAACTACACATGGTTGATGATATTACTAGATATTATCTAGCGTGTCCTGCGTATCTAAGTCTCAATCAATCATAATCACTAGTTAACTACACGTGGTTGATGATATTACTAGATATTATCTAGCGTGTCCTGCGTATCTAAGTCTCAATCAATCATAATCACTAGTTAACTACACATGGTTGATGATATTACTAGATATTATCTAGCGTGTCCTGCGTTGCATATAATCTGACTGAGCATACAAGCATACAAGTATCTAAGTATCTGACTGAGCGGTGGTAGACAGAAGCAGGCGCGTAAACATTCATTCAAACAGCACTTTCGTGTATTTTGCCAGCAGCTCTTCGTTGCGCAGTTTATGACTTCAAGCCTATCAACTCCTGAGATGAGGCTGGTGTAACCGAAGTGAAATGGCTGGCTAGTTAGCGCGCGCTAATAGCGTTTCAAACGTCACTCAGTGTAGTGCCAGGACAACAACCTCTCCCTCAATGTTTTTTTATTTTACCTTTATTTAACTAGGCAAGTCAGTTAAGAACAGATTCTTATTTTCAATGACGGCCTAGGAACAGTGGGTTAACTGCCTGTTCAGGGGCAGAACGACAGATTCTACCTTGTCAGCTCGGGGGTTTGAACTTGCAACCTTCCGGTTACTAGTCCAACGCTCTAACCACTAGGCTACCCTGCCACCCCATGTGAGCAAGACTGAGGAGATGATTGTGGACTACAAGAAAAAGAAGGGCCGAGCAAGCCCCCATTCTCATCAACGGGGCTGCAGTGGAGCAGGTTGAGAGCTTCAAGTTCCTTGGTGTCCACATCACCAACAAACACACTAAGACAGTCGTGAAGAGGGCACGACAAAGCCTTTTCCCCCTCAGGAGACTGGAAAGATTTGGCATGGGGTCCTCAGATCCTCAAAAGGTTCTACAGCTGCAGCATCGAGAGCATCCTGACCGGTTGCATCACCGCCTGGTATGGCAGCTGCTCGGCATCTAACCAACCGTAAGGCGCTACAGAGGGTAGTACGAATGGCCCAGAACATCACTGGGGCCAAGCGTCCTGCCATATGAACATGTATTGCAATGTGAAACATGTATTTCTAGATGAAACACTGAGTTTGGTGGAAAAGTGACTGATTTGGTGTATTGTAGTAAATTTAAAATGAGTTTCGAATCAACTGCATTTTTGATGATCTGCTTTGAGTTTTGTACTTAGTTGTGAAAATGTACCACATACCTCTGAAAATTGCACCAAAGCTATATTTTGGTGTCTGTCCCGATGTTTGTCAGGTCAGTGCAGAAGACAGCCATTGCTCTCAAACCCTCTCAAAAGCATTTCCTGAGAGGCCGTTTTGACACTGGAATGAAGTAGTCAGGATCCTCAGATCTTCTGCTCCAATGTGCTTTGAGAAGAGAAGAAGAGGGACATTCGGGGTATCAAGGAAATACAATTGAGATGCTCCCAATGTGAGGAAGCCTCTTTAGACTATAGGGACGCCCCCCACTAGTTATTCCATTGCTCAATGCACGAGACGAGGCTTTCAGAAAGAAGAGTTGCTAACTGAGCCATGTGTCTGTCTACTCGCATTGATCTAGCTTGCTAATGTATGTAATGGAATAATGTTGCTAACATTGGCAAAGCAATTCACGTTTCCTCCCGGTAGATTTGAAGAGTGACGTTCCCATGAGCCTCACGGCCGCTCATCAATGAAAAACGGTTAATAATAATCAGCAGGGGAAACATCGAGTTGGGTTAATTATCGATCATAAGATTCATGTTATTTTGTCATCAGCAGTGGAGCCGGTCGGCACGAGTAGAATCATCAAAACAATAAGGTCGGTGTCACACTTACAGTAGTATGGACGGAAACAAAACTAATGGTATAAAAGGTTCCTTGCGACGTCCATAACCTAACCCTGAAATTAACTCCTTACCGTAACCATACCCCTTACCTAATCCTTCTTCTCGTTGGTATCATGGCGTCAAATCCTTCTTCTCCTTCTTTGGTATCAAGGCGTTAGGACATTTATTTGTGCATGCTTACAGCTGCTGTGCAGGAGTGTGTGATCGGTCAGGTTGGAAAGAAAGGGGAAAGGACAAAAAATAGCCACGATTACATCTACATATATTTACCACTATTACACATCACCAACTATATACCACTATTACATACCACCATCTATATACCACTATTACACATCACCAACTATATACCACTATTACACATCACCAACTATATACCGCTATTACACATCACCAACTATATACCGCTATTACACATCACCAACTATATACCACTATTACACACCACCATCTAACATCTATATACCCCTATTACACACCACCAACTATATACCACTATTACACATCACCAACTATATACCACTATTACACACCACCATCTATATACCACTATTACACACCACCAACTATATACCACTATTACACATCACCAACTATATACCACTATTACACACCACCATCTATATACCACTATTACATACCACCATCTATATACCGCTATTACACACCACCCGATGTCACAGGAAGGCCATAAAGATCATGGTGTGGTGGTGGGTGGTGTAGGTGTCCTGGAGGGCAGGTAGCTTGCCCCCGGTGATGCGTTGTGCAGACCTCACTACCCTCTGGAGAGCCTTACGGTTGTGGGCGGAGCAGTTGCCGTACCAGGCGGTGATACAGCCTGACAGGATGCTCTCGATTGTGCATCTGTAGAAGTTTGTGAGTGCTTTTGGTGACAAGCCGAATTTCTTCAGCCTCCTGAGATTGAAGAGACGTTGCTGCGCCTTCTTCACGATGCTGTCTGTGTGAGTGGACCAATTCAGTTTGTCTGTGATGTGTACGCCGAGGAACTTAAAACTTACTACCCTACAGTTGAAGTCGGAAGTTTACATACACCTTAGTCAATTACATTTAAATTAAGTTTTTCACAATTACTGACATTTAATCCTAGAAAAAAATGTTAGGATCACCACTTTTTTTAAGAATGTGAAATGTCAGAATAATCACTGAGAGAAGGATTTATTTCAGCTTTCACATTCCCAGTGGGTCAGAAGTTAACATACACTCAATTAGTATTTGGTAGCATTGCCTTTAAATTGTTCAACTTTGGTCAAACATTTCGGGTAGCCTTTGTAGGATTCACCTAGGGGTCATGGTATGGACTGTACAAATGTTTGATGTATGAATAATTGATTATGCTTATGTTATATTAATAGAAGGGGAGGGGTTATTCCACAGTTGTTTTCTAATTATCTCTCTCTGCCTCATTATAAATAATTTTCCTCTGAGAAATGTGTGACTGTGAAGAAGGAGCTCTGCAGGGGAGATAAGAGACTAGTCAGACGAGTCCATAATAAATCAACTTGGGGGACATTTACTGCTGAGAACTTAGAAAACACTGGAACTATTGTATCTCTCCCTATAGGGCAGAACTTACATGGAAACATGCGTGCTGTGTTCTTGATTGTCAACTTCTGAATGCAATTGCATTATTTATAAAGGTTTTTGAATGATTTAATTAAAGATATTGTCATAATGCTAATTTCACCAGTGAGCAAATGATTGACAAGGACAAAAGGAACGAACCCTTCCCTACTTCCCACAATAAGTTGGGTGAATTTTGGCCCATTCCTCCTGACAGAGCTGGTGTAACTGAGTCAGGTTTGTAGGCCTCCTTGCTCGCTCACGCTTTTTCAGTTCTGCCCACAAATTTTCAATGGGATTGAGGTCAGTGCTTTGTGATGGCCACTACAATACCTTGACTTGGTTGTCCTTAAGCTATTTTGCCACAACTTTGGAAGTATGCTTGGAGTCATTGTCCATTTGAAAGACCCATTTGCTTTAACTTCCTGACTGATGTCGTGAGATGTTGCTTCAATATATCCACATAATTTTCCTCCTCATGATACCATCTATTTTGTGAAGTGCACCAGTCCCTCCTGCAGCAAAGCACCCCCACAACATGATGCTGCCACCCCTGTGCTTCATGGTTGGGATGGTGTTCTTCGGCTTGCAAGCGTCCCCCTTTTTCCTCCAGACATAATGATGGTCATTATGGCCAAACAGTTCTGTTTCATCAGACCAGAGGACATTTCTCCAAAAAGTACAATCTTTGTCCCCATGTGCAGATGCAAACCGTAGTCTGGCTGTTTTATGGCGGTTTTGGAGAGGTGACTTCTTCCTTGCTGAGTGGCCTATCAGATTATGTCAATATAGGACTCGTTTCACTGTGGATATAGATACTTTTGTACCGGTTTCCTCCAGCATCTTCACAAGGTACTTTGCTGTTGTTCTGGGATTGATTTGCACTTTTCGCATCAAAGTACGTTCATCTCTAGGAGACAGAATGTGTCTCATTCTTGACCTGTATAATGGCTGCGTGATACCATGGTGTTTATACTTGCATACTAGTGTTTGTACAGATGAACGTGGTACCTTCGGGCATTTGGAAATTGCTCCCAAGGATGAACCAGACTTGTGGAGGTCTACAATTTGTTTTCTGAGTTCTTGGCTGATGTCTTTTGATTTTCCCATGATGTCAAGCAAAGAGGCACTGAGTTTGAAGGTAGGCCTTGAAATGCATCCACAGGTACACCTCCAATTGACTCAAATGATGTCAATTAGCCTATCAGAAGCTTCTAAAGCCATGACATGGTTAAAGGCACAGTCAACTTAGTGTATGTGAACTTCTGACCCACTGAAATTGTGATACAGTGAATTATATGTGAAATAATCTGTCTGTAAACAATTGTTGGAAAAATGACTTGTGTCATGCAGAAAGTAGATGTCGTAAGCGACATGCCAAAACTATAGTTGTTAACGTTTTTGGGACTGGGGGGGAAGTATTGAGTAGCTTGGATAAAAAGGTTCCCAGAGTAAACTACCTGCTACTCAGCCATAAAAGCTAGAATATGCATGTAATTAGTAGATTTGAATAGAAAACACTCTGAGGTTTTTAAAACTGTTTGAATGATGTATGTGAGTATAACAGAACTCTTATGGCCGGCCAAAAGCCTGAGAAGAAATCCAACCAGGAAGTGGAAAATCTGAGGTTTGTAGTTTTTTTTTGTTCAAGTCATTGCCTATCGAATATACAATGTCTATGGGGTCATATTGCACTTCCTAAGGCTTCCACTAGATGTCAACAGTCTTTGGAACCTTGTTTGATGCTTCTACTGTGTAGGGGAATTGAAAGGAGGAGGGGGGAATGAGAGCTGATTGAGTCAGGGCTCTGCCAGAATGAGCTGATCACGAGTGCACATGTGAGAGTGACCTGCGTTCCATTGCATTTCTGAAGACAACGGAATTCTCCGGTTGGAACATTATTGAAGATTTATGTTAAAAACATCCTAATTTTATAAATCGTTTGATATGTTTTTACAGACTGTAACTGGAACTTTTTTTTACTTTTGCGCCTGGGCAAAACGCACGAACAAAAAGGAGGTATTTGGACTTAAATGATGGACTTTATCGAACAAAACAAATAATTATTGTTGAACTGGGATTCCTAGGAGTGCATTCTGCTGAAGATCATCAAAGGTAACTGAATATTATAATGCTATTTCTGACTTCTGTTGACTCCACAACATGGCGGATATCTGTATAGCTTGTTTTTGTGTCTGAGCGCTGTACTCAGATTATTGCATGGTGTGCTTTTTCCGTAAAGTTTTTTGGAAATCTGACACAGCGGTTGCATTAAGGAGAAGTGGATCTAAAATTCCATGCATAACAGTTGTATCTTTTAGCAATGTTTATGATGAGTATTTCTGTAAATTGATGACCGGATGTTTTGGAACTACAGAACATAACGCGCCAATGTAAACTGAGATTTTTGGATATAAATATGAACTTTATCGAACAACATACACATGTATTGTGTTACATGAAGTCCTATGAGTGTCATCTGATGAAGATCATCAAAGGTTAGTGATTAATTTTATCTCTATTTCTGCTTTTTGTGACTCCTATCTTTGGCTGGAAAAATGGCTTTGTTTTTTTGTGACTAGGTGCATAAACCTAACATAATCGTTTGGTGTGCTTTGGCAGGAACTAATGAAGCTGCCAAGCTGCTGCTTTGGCATCAGCTAATGTGGATCCATAATAAATACAAATATACTTCAATGCTAATTTAAGTAAATGTCTTTCCAAGCAGCTTGGTAGCTGAGTAGCCTTATTTATTAAGCTTTATATAACAAAATGACCTAGAGATTACTGTCTTTACATTTTTTGGCTTCAGAAGTGGTTCAGATGGAATGGAATGGAACATTACTCACTCCGTTTTGTGTTGGATGGTATTTCCATGCTGTATTTCTTCCGCAGGTTTTGGTTTGTTACAAGGTTTTCTTCTTGATAATCGTTGGTAGTAACAGTCCATGTAGGTAATGTTGTCCAAAATCGAGGTTTCAGGTATGGATTTGTGATTTGGAATTAAGGTTTTGATAAGTCCTTGTGAAATAATTCTAGTTTATCTAAATGTATCCAACTGGTATTATATCAGGAGCCCATGCTCTCTGTCTGTTCACTCTCTCTGTTGGTGATATGTTTCCTAAGAATGTTTTTTTAAATCCCAGTCCCCTCCCCCACAGGAGGCCTTTTGCCTTTTGGTAGGCCATCATTGTAAATAAGGAATTTATTCTTAATTCTGATGGATCCCTTCACCCCCATTCCCGCTCGGATCCCATTAACGGGATCGTCTGGACAACATCCAGTGAAATTATAGCGAAAGCATGCGATTATCTGAGGACAGCACCCCGCATACAAACACATGAAAATCATATTTCAACCCGCCAGGCGCGACACAACACTCAGAAATAACGATATAATTACATATATTCATGCCTTACCTTTGAAGATCTTCTTCTGTTGGCACTCCAATACGCGCTCTCACCACTGGTGTCCCCCAGGGCTCTGTTCTAGGCCCTCTCCTATTCTCGCTATACACCAAGTCATAACCTCACATGGTCTCTCCTATCATTGCTATGCAGACGACACACAATTAATCTTCTCCTTTCCCCATTCTGATGACCAGGTGGCTAATCGCATCTCTGCATGTCTGGCAGACATATCAGTGTGGATGACTGGATCACCACCTCAAGCTGAACCTCGGGACTGAGCTGCTCTTCCTCCCGTGGAAGGACTGCCGGTTCCATGATCTCGCCATCACAACAACTCCATTGTGTCCTCCACCCAGAGCGCTAAGAACCTTGAAGTTCTCTCATTACGTCACCCCGCTCAACTCAATTCTCTCCACTGGCTTCCAGTTGAAGCTCGCATCCGCTACAAGACCATGGTGCTTGCCTACGGAGCTGTGAGGGGAACGGCACCTCAGTACCTCCAGGCTCTGATCAGGCCCTACACCCAAACAAGGGCACTGCGTTCATCCACCTCTGGCCTGCTCGCCTCCCTACCACTGAGGAAGTACAGTTCCCGCTCAGCCCAGTCAAAACTGTTAGCTGCTCTGGCCCCCCAATGGTGGAACAAACTCCCTCACGACGCCAGGACAGCGGAGTCAATCACCACCTTCCGGAGACACCTGAAACCCCACCTCTTTAAGGAATACCTAGGATAGGATGAAGTAATCCTTCTCACCCCCCCCCCTTAAAAGATTTAGATGCACTATTGTAAAGTGGCTGTTCCACTGGATGTCATAAGGTGAATGCACCAATTTGTAAGTCGCTCTGGATAAGAGCGTCTGCTAAATGACTTAAATGTAAATGTAAATATAACGCTGCCCTACCACAGGTATATAACGCTGCCCTGTCTACCACAGGTATATAACGCTGCCCTACCACAGGTATATAACGCTGCCCTGTCTACCACAGGTATATAACGCTGCCCTGTCTACCACAGGTATATAACGCTGCCCTGTCTACCACAGGTATATAACGCTGCCCTGTCTACCACAGGTATATAACGCTGCCCTACCACAGGTATATAACGCTGCCCTGTCTACCACAGGTATATAACGCTGCCCTGTCTATCACAGGTATATAACGCTGCCCTGTCTACCACAGGTATATTTACGCTCGCCCTACCACAGGTACATAACGCTGCCCTGACTACCAGATGTATATAACGCTGCCCTGACTACCACAGGTATATAACGCTGCCCTGTCTACCACAGGTATATAACGCTGCCCTACCACAGGTATATAACGCTGCCCTGTCTACCACAGGTATATAACGCTGCCCTGTCTACCACAGGTATATAACGCTGCCCTACCACAGGTATATAACGCTGCCCTACCACAGGTATATAACGCTGCCCTACCATAGGTATATAACACTGCCCTGTCTACCACAGGTTTATAACGCTGCCCTGTCTACCACAGGTATATAACGCTGCTCTGTCTACCACAGGTATATAACGCTGCCCTGTCTGCCACAGGTATATAACGCTGCCCTGTCTGCCACAGGTATATAACGCTGCCCTACCACAGGTATATAACACTGCCCTGTCTACCACAGGTATATAACTGCCCTACCACAGGTATATAACGCTGCCCTGTCTACCACAGGTATATAACGCTGCCCTGTCTACCACAGGTATATAACGCTGCCCTACCACAGGTATATAACGCTGCCCTACCACAGGTATATAACGCTGCCCTACCATAGGTATATAACACTGCCCTGTCTACCACAGGTATATAAAACGCTGCCCTGTCTACCACAGGTATATAACGCTGCCCTGTCTACCACAGGTATATAACGCTGCCCTACCACAGGTATATAACACTGCCCTGTCTGCCACAGGTATATAACACTGCCCTACCACAGGTATATAACGCTGCCCTACCACAGGTATATAACACTGCCCTGTCTACCACAGGTATATAACGCTGCCCTGTCTACCACAGGTATATAACGCTGCCCTGTCTGCCACAGGTATATAACGCTGCCCTACCACAGGTATATAACGCTGCCCTGTCTACCACAGGTATATAACACTGCCCTGTCTACCACAGGTATATAACGCTGCCCTGTCTACCACAGGTATATAACACTGCCCTGTCTACCACAGGTATATAACACTGCCCTGTCTACCACAGGTATATACCTTCTGCCCTACCACAGGTATATAACACTGCCCTGTCTACCACAGGTATATAACACTGCCCTACCAAGAGGTATATAACGCTGCCCTACCACAGGTATATAACGCTGCCCTGTCTACCACAGGTATATAACACTGTCCTAGCACAGGTATATAACGCTGCCCTGTCTACCACAGATATATAACGCTGCCCTACCTACCACAGGTATATAACGCTGCCCTGTCTACCACAGGTATATAATGCTGCCCTGCCTACCACAGGTATATAACGCTGCCCTACCACAGGTATATAACGCTGCCCTACCACAGGTATATAACGCTGCCCTGTCTACCAGAGGTATATACGCTGCCCTGTCTGCCACAGATATATAACGCTGCCCTGTCTACCACAGGTATATAAAGCTGCCCTGTCTACCACAGGTATATAACGCTGTCCCTACCACAGGTATATAACCACTGCCCTGTCCCCACAGGTATATAACGCTGCCCTACCACAGGTATATAAAGCTGCCCTGTCTACCACAGGTATATAATGCTGCCCTACCACAGGTATATAACGCTGCCCTGTCTACCACAGGTATATAACGCTGCCCTACCACAGGTACATAACGCTGCCCTACCACAGGTATATAACGCTGCCCTGTCTGCCACAGGTATATAACGCTGCCCTGTCTACCAGAGGTATATAACGCTGCCCTGTCTACCACAGGTATATAATGCTGCCCTGATCACAGGACATACACGCTGCCCTACCACAGGTATATAACACTGCCCTGTCTACCACAGGTATATAATGCTGCCCTGTCTACCACAGGTATATAACGCTGCCCTACCACAGGTATATAACGCTGCCCTGTCTACCAGAGGTATATAACGCTGCCCTGTCTACCACAGGTATATAATGCTGCCCTACCACAGGTATATAACGCTGCCCTACCACAGGTATATAACGCTGCCCTGTCTACCACAGGTATATAACGCTGCCCTACCACAGGTATATAAAGCTGCCCTGTCTACCACAGGTATATAACGCTGCCCTACCACAGGTATATAACGCTGCCCTGTCTACCACAGGTATATAACGCTGCCCTACCACAGGTACATAACGCTGCCCACCACAGGTATATAACGCTGCCCTGTCTACCAGAGGTATATAACGCTGCCCTGTCTACCACAGGTATATAATGCTGCCCTACCACAGGTATATAACGCTGCCCTACCACAGGTATATAACACTGCCCTGTCTACCACAGGTATATAATGCTGCCCTGTCTACCACAGGTATATAACGCTGCCCTACCACAGGTATATAACGCTGCCCTACCTACCACAGGTATATAACGCTGCCCTACCACAGGTATATAACACTGCCCTGTCTACCACAGGTATATAACGCTGCCCTGTCTACCACAGGTATATAACGCTGCCCTGTCTACCACAGGTATATAACGCTGCCCTACCACAGGTATATAACGCTGCCCTGTCTACCACAGGTATATAACGCTGCCCTACCACAGGTATATAACGCTGCCCTGTCTACCACAGGTATATAACGCTGCCCTACCACAGGTATATAACGCTGCCCTGTCTACCACAGGTATATAACGCTGCCCTGTCTACCACAGGTATATAACGCTGCCCTGTCTACCACAGGTATATAACGCTGCCCTGTCTACCACAGGTATATAACGCTGCCCTGTCTACCACAGGTATATAACGCTGCCCTGTCTACCACAGGTATATAACGCTGCCCTGTCTACCACAGGTATATAACGCTGCCCTACCACAGGTATATAACGCTGCCCTGTCTACCACAGGTATATAACGCTGCCCTGTCTACCACAGGTATATAACGCTGCCCTGTCTACCACAGGTATATAACGCTGCCCTACCACAGGTATATAACGCTGCCCTGTCTACCACAGGTATATAACGCTGCCCTACCACAGGTATATAACGCTGCCCTGTCTACCACAGGTATATAACGCTGCCCTACCACAGGTATATAACGCTGCCCTACCACAGGTATATAACACTGCCCTACCACAGGTATATAACGCTGCCCTGTCTACCACAGGTGTATAACGCTGCCCTACCACAGGTATATAACACTGCCCTACCACAGGTATATAACGCTGCCCTACCACAGGTATATAACACTGCCCTACCACAGGTATATAACACTGCCCTGTCTACCACAGGTATATATTAACTATTTATATATTAATTGGTCATTACAATCTACATTAAATTGATAACATCATCACCATAGAGAGGGGCCAGGTCAGAGGTTAACTGGTCGTTACACTATACATTAAACTGATATCATCCTCATCACCATAGAGACAGGGCCAGGTCAGAGGTTAACTGGTCATTACACTCTATATTAAACTGATATCATCCTCATCACCATAGAGACAGGGCCAGGTCAGAGGTTAACTGGTCATTACACTCTACATTAAACTGATATCATCCTCATCACCATAGAGACAGGGCCAGGTCAGAGGTTAACTGGTCATTACACTCTACATTAAACTGATATCATCCTCATCACCATAGAGACAGAGCCAGGTCAGAGGTTAACTGGTCATTACAAAACCTGGAGAATAAAAACCTTCTGAAGAAAGACACTGAGTGCAGATGCTTTTATTTAGGGCGTACACACACACACTTTAAACACACTGTAACATGTTTGCATTCTCATTTCAGAAAATGTCCATAATATACAGGTATCTGCAGTAGTAGTGGAATGACAGTGTATATAAAAAACAATAATATGATCTAAAATGCAGACATTGGATTCATAGGACTACTGGTCAACCCCTATTCTCACCTTCCAATATCTTATGGATTCAACAATTGAATCTTTAAAAATGTTATTATAGGCAAGTCAGTTAAGAACAAATTATTTTCAAATGACAGTCAAGGAACAGTGGGTTAACTGGTCTAGGAACAGTGGGTTAACTGGTCTAGGAACAGTGGGTTAACTGGTCAAGGAACAGTGGGTTAAATGGTCTAGGAACAGTGGGTTAACTGGTCTAGGAACAGTGGGTTAACTGGTCTAGGAACAGTGGGTTAACTGGTCAAGGAACAGTGGGTTAAATGGTCTAGGAACAGTGGGTTAACTGGTCTAGGAACAGTGGGTTAACTGGTCTAGGAACAGTGGGTTAACTGGTCTAGGAACAGTGGGTTAACTGGTCAAGGAACAGTGAGTTAACTGGTCTAGGAACAGTGGGTTAACTGGTCAAGGAACAGTGGGTTAACTGGTCTAGGAACAGTGGGTTAACTGGTCTAGGAACAGTGGGTTAACTGGTCTAGGAACAGTGGGTTAACTGGTCAAGGAACAGTGAGTTAACTGGTCTAGGAACAGTGGGTTAACTGGTCAAAAACAGTGGGTTAACTGGTCTAGGAACAGTGAGTTAACTGGTCTAGGAACAGTGGGTTAACTGGTCAAGGAACAGTGGGTTAACTGGTCTAGGAACAGTGGGTTAACTGGTCTAGGAACAGTGGGTTAACTGGTCTAACAGTGGGTTAAATGGTCTAGGAACAGTGGGTTAACTGGTCACAGGTACAGTGGGTTAAATGGTCTAGGAACAGTGGGTTAACTGGTCCCTGTGGGTTAACTGGTCATAACAGTGGGTTAACTGGTCTAGGAACAGTGGGTTAACTGGTCAAGGAACAGTGGGTTAACTGGTCTAGGAACAGTGGGTTAACTGCCTTGTTCAGGGAACAGTGGGTTAACTGCCTTGTTCAGGGGAACAGTGGGTTAACTGCCTTGTTCAGGGGAACAGTGGGTTAACTGCCTTGTTCAGGGGAACAGTGGGTTAACTGCCTTGTTCAGGGGAACAGTGGGGTTAACTGCCTTGTTCACCAACAGGGGTTAACTGCCTTGTTCAGGGGAACAGTGGGGTTAACTGCCTTGTTCTAGGGAACAGTGGGTTAACTGCCTTGTTCAGGGGAACAGGGGTTAACTGCCTTGTTCAGGGGATATGGGTTAACTGCCTTGTTCTCCAGGGGTACAGTGGGTTAACTGCCTTATCATAACAGTGGGTTAACTGCCTTGTTCATGGGAACAGTGGGTTAACTGCCTTGTTCATGGGAACAGTGGGTTAACTGGTTCAGGGGTTAACAGTGGGTTAACTGGTCTAGGAACAGTGGGTTAACTGGTCTCACTAGAACAGTGGGTTAACTGGTCTAGGAACAGTGGGTTAACTGGTCTCAACAGTGGGTTAACTGGTCAAGGAACAGTGGGTTAACTGGTCATTAACAGTGGGTTAAATGGTCTAGGAACAGTGGGTTAACTGGTCATCAACAGTGGGTTAACTGGTCAGGAACAGTGGGTTAACTGGTCATTAACAGTGGGTTAACTGGTCTAGGAACAGTGGGTTAACTGGTCATCAACAGTGGGTTAACTGCCTTGTTCAGGGGAACAGTGGGTTAACTGCATTGTTCAAAACAGTGGGTTAACTGCCTTGTTCAGGGGAACAGTGGGTTAACTGCCTTGTTCAGGGGAACAGTGGGTTAACTGCCTTGTTCAAACAGTGGGTTAACTGCCTTGTTCAGGGGAACAGTGGGTTAACTGGTCTAGGAACACTGGGTTAACTGCCTTGTTCAGGGAACAGTGGGTAAACTGCCTTGTTCAGGGGAACAGTGGGGTTAACTGCCTTGTTCAGGGAACAGTGGGTTAACTGCCTTGTTCAGGGGAACAGTGGGTTAACTGCCTTGTTCAGGGGAACAGTGGGTTAACTGCCTTGTTCAGGGGAACAGTGGGTTAACTGCCTTGTTCAGGGGGGAGTAGGGGGACAGCCTTGTTCTCAGGGGAACAGTGGGTTAAATGCCTTGGTCAAGGGAACAGTGGGTTAACTGGTCTAGGAACAGTGGGTTAACTGGTCTAGGAACAGTGGGTTAACTGGTCTAGGAACAGTGGGTTAACTGGTCTAGGAACAGTGGGTTAACTGGTCTAGGAACAGTGGGTTAACTGGTCTAGGAACAGTGGGTTAACTGGTCTAGGAACAGTGGGTTAACTGGTCTAGGAACAGAGTGTTAACTGCCTTGTTCAGGGACAGAACGACAGATGTTTATCTTGTCAGCTCTAGTCCAACACTCTAACCACTAGGCTACTCCTATGGCAACTTTCACGATAAAATCAAACCATTGTATTTTTTATTCACATATATTTCGTGCATTAAGGTTCTCCAACGCTGTTAGTATATTTATTAATTGTATAAAAATGTTCCTATCTCTAAATAATAAACAAGATCAGAGTATATTTTTATCTACCAATTGTTGCTGAAAAGTAGATGAATATGCATATATTTCAGTGATCCCTAATATTCTGAACTGTTCTCTCCATGTATTAGAGTCTGTAGAGAATTAAAGGTACACCAAATTTAAAGGGATGGCTTTCGATAAAAGTGCTGAAAACCCTATTGAATGAAATGACTCCACAAGTAAATCTGTTGGCCAGCAAGTGGGAGGGATTTCAGCAGTTGTATTAAATGTATTCAGCGGCGAACGGGAGCCGTGCGTGCAAAGCTCATTATGCACCTGGCTCATTATGCACCTGGCTCATTATGCACCTGGCTCATTATGCACCTGGCTCATTATACACCTGGCTCATTATGGCACATTATGCCTGGCTCATTATGCACCTGGCTCATTATGCACCTGGCTCATTATGCACCTGGCTCATTATGCACCTGCACAAGGTTAGTCTGTATACCAACTACAGAGAAGTACGAATTCAAGGGGTGTGTTCTGTATCGGGCCTATCATGCCTAAATTATTGTCATGTTGTGGTCAGGCAGCAAGGGAAGAATGGGACAAGATCTGAACAGGAGGAGGACGAGACAGGAGGAGGACAGGACCAGGCTTTGGTGTCTCAGGCACAGCTGGGGTCAAGGTTCATTACCTGACAGTGACCCCTCAGGGGAGGGCAGCATAACAGGGCCATGCACACACACAGACTGTCAGTAGCTGTCAGTAGCTGTCAATAGCTGTCAGCGCCAGTAGGTTTCACTGTCAATAGCTGTCACTGTAGCTATCACTCCCAGTAGCTGTCAGTAGCTGTCAGTAGATATAACTGTCAGTAGTTGTCAGTGTCAGTAGCTGTCAGTAGCTGTCACTGTCAGTAGCTGTCAGTAGCTGTCACTGTCAGTAGCTGTCAGTAGCTGTCACTGTCAGTAGCTGTCAGTAGATATAACTGTCAGTAGTTGTCAGTGTCAGTAGCTGTCAGTAGCTGTCAGTAGATATAACTGTCAGTAGTTGTCAGTGTCAGTAGCTGTCAGTAGATATAACTGTCAGTAGTTGTCAGTGTCAGTAGCTGTCAGTAGATATAACTGTCAGTAGTTGTCAGTGTCAGTAGCTGTCAGTAGATATAACTGTCAGTAGTTGTCAGTGTCAGTAACTGTCAGTAGCTGTCAGTAGATATAACTGTCAGTAGCTGTCACTGTCAGTTGCTGTCAGTAGCTGTCAGTAGCTGTCAGTAGATATAACTGTCAGTAGTTGTCAGTGTCAGTAGCTGTCAGTAGCTGTCAGTAGATATAACTGTCAGTAGGTGTCAGTAGCTGTCAGTCGCTGTCACTGTCAGTTGCTGTCAGTGTCAGATATAACTGTTGTCAGTAGCTGTCAGTAGCTGTCAGTAGATATAACTGTCAGTAGGTGTCAGTAGCTGTCAGTTGCTGTCACTGCTCACTGTCAGTAGCTGTCAGTAGCTGTCAGTAGCTGTCAGTAGCTGTCAGTAGCTGTCACTGTCAGTTGCTGTCAGTTGCTGTCAGTTGCTGTCAGTTGCTGTCAGTAGCTGTCAGTAGCTGTCACTGTCAGTAGCTGTCAGTAGATATAACTGTCAGTAGCTGTCAGTAGCTGTCAGTAGATATAACTGTCAGTAGTTGTCAGTGTCAGTAGCTGTCAGTCGCTGTCACTGTCAGTTGCTGTCAGTAGCTGTCAGTAGATATAACTGTCAGTAGCTGTCAGTACCTGTCAGTAGATATAACTGTCAGTAGCTGTCAGTAGATATAACTGTCAGTAGCTGTCAGTAGATATAACTGTCAGTAGTTGTCAGTGTCAGTAGCTGTCAGTAGCTGTCAGTAGATATAACTGTCAGTAGTTGTCAGTGTCAGTAGCTGTCAGTAGCTGTCAGTAGGTGTCAGTAGCTGTCAGTAGCTGTCACTGTCAGTTGCTGTCAGTAGCTGTCAGTAGATATAACTGTCAGTAGTTGTCAGTGTCAGTAGCTGTCAGTAGCTGTCAGTAGATATAACTGTCAGTAGGTGTCAGTAGCTGTCAGTAGCTGTATAGCTGTCAGTAGCTGTCAGTAGATATAACTGTCAGTAGTTGTCAGTGCTGTCAGTAGCTGTCAGTAGATATAACTGTCAGTTGCTGTCAGTGCTGTCAGTAGCTGTCAGTAGCTGTCAGTAGATATAACTGTCAGTAGCTGCTGTGTCAGTAGCTGTCAGTAGCTGTCAGTAGCTGTCAGTAGATATAACTGTCAGTAGTTGTCAGTGCTGTCAGCTGTCAGTAGCTGTCAGTAGTAACACTGTCAGTAGCTGTCAGTAGCTGTCAGTAGCTGTCAGTAGATTAACTGTCAGTAGCTGTCACTGTCAGTAGCTGTCAGTAGCTGTCAGTTGCTGTCAGTTGCTGTCAGTTGCTGTCAGTAGCTGTCAGTAGCTGTCACTGTCAGTAGCTGTCAGTAGCTTTCAGTAGTTGTCACTGTCAGTAGCTGTCAGTAGCTGTCAGAAGCTGTCAGTAGATATAACTGTCAGTATATGTCAGTAGCTGTCAGTGTCAGTAGCTGTCAGTAGATATAACTGTCAGTAGTTGTCACTGTCAGTAGCTGTCAGTAGATATAACTGTCAGTAGTTGTCACTAGCTGTCAGCTGTCAGTAGCTGTCAGTAGTTGTCACTGTCAGTAGCTGTCAGTAGCTGTCAGTAGATGTAACTGTCAGTATATGTCAGTAGTTGTCAGTGTCAGTAGCTGTCAGTAGATATAACTGTCAGTAGTTGTCAGTGTCAGTAGCTGTCAGTAGCTGTCAGTAGATATAACTGTCAGTAGTTGTCACTGTCAGTAGCTGTCACTGTCAGTAGCTGTCACTGTCAGTAGATGTAACTGTCAGTAGTTGTATATGTCAGTTGCTGTCACTGTCAGTATATGTCAGTATATGTCAGTTGCTGTCACTGTCAGTATATGTCAGTTGCTGTCACTGTCAGTATATGTCAGTAGTTGTAACTGTCAGTAGCTGTCACTGTCAGTTGCTGTCAGTAGCTGTCACTGTCAGTAACTGTCAGTAGCTGTAACTGTCAGTAGTTGTTAGTTGCTGTCACTGTCCAACCACTCTTTGTAGCACTTCCCACCCAGACTGCCCTCGTTGCCATAGTAACCCACAGTGGCCTCCCTCCCATAGCAATCTACACTAGCATCGTTCCCATGACGACCCAGGCTTCTCTCCTGCTGTTCAGGGTTACCATAGCGATCCAGGCTGGTTTGGTAAAGACTGTCTCTATAGTGACTAGTGTTGTACAGCTCACTGCTCTTCACCACACGGCCATGAAGACCCAGTCTGTTGTTGTACGTCCCTCCGTTGCCGTGACAACCCAGACTGTTATCGTGCATCTCTCCGTTGCCATGACGACCCAGACTGTTGTTATAAACCTCTCGGTTACCATGCCGACCCAGACTGTTGTTATAAACCTCTCCGTTGCGACCCAGACTGTTGTGGTAAATGTCTGAGTCGTCTTTGCGTCGCCCCAGACTAAGGTCGTAGAGTTCAGAGGTCAACTGGAAGTTGCTCTCTGTGCTGGCCAGCGTGACGAAACCACTCTCCGTGTCTCGCAGACCCCCCAGGTTGTCATAGTCACCAGGGGACATGTCGGGGGAGGAGCCTAGGAGAAAGAACACAGGCCGTTACTATGGAGAAACAACAGGATCAGTGTTTCCCTTCCCCTTTGAACGAGTCATGGGTAACTGCATACAAAGAGTTTGTCTGAAAGTGGGAGGATCAACACCAGTGGGTCGAAAGCTAGTCTCGCGAAGCCATAACTCTAAAATCACGTTGTTGTCACGCTTCCCTTTGAGGTCTGGGGAATTTTGTTTTAGCAAAACTGGTGTGAATGGACCGCTGGCTCCCAGTGGCTACATGTTGATTGGATGTTACATTTCAAAACTCCTCCCCCACATGCCTGTTGTTGCCATGTGTTTTGTTATCGTCACTGTTTTCAGATGAGGTAGGACACATTTTACAGAGTTGTTCTGTTTGCTAGTTTGCAAAATAATAACAATTTATTACATTTCAAAAGCGCTTTTCATTATACAATAATTATCTCAAAGTGCATCAAATGAAATAGAAAAATAGTTTAACAATTGAAACAAATACATGTAACCATGTCATGAGAGCAACAATCAAAGTTTAGGAGGAAGGTTAGGCCATCCGGTAATTTATTTTTAAAAAATTAACAAAATATCACATTTACAAACACTACCGTTCGAAAGTTTGGAGTCACTTAGAAATGTCCTTGGTTTTGAAAGAAAATTAATGTTTTGGTCCATTAAAATAACATCAAATTGATCAGAAATAGAGTGTAGACACTGTTAATGTTGTAAATTACAATTCTAACTGGAAATGGCCAATATATTTACCCGCAAAACACCAGTCTCAACGTCAACAGTTAAGAGGCGACTCCGGGAGGCTGGCCTTCTAGGCAGAGTTGCAAAGAAAAAGCCATATCTCAGACTGGCCAATAAAAATAAAAGATTAAGATGAGCAAAAGAACACAGACACTGGACAGAGGAACTCCCAGAGTCGCCTCTTCACTGTTGATGTTGAGACTGGTGTTTTGCGGCTCCTATTTAATTCAGCTGCCAGTTGAGGACTTGTGAGGCGTCTGTTTCTCAAACTAGACACTCTAATGTACTTGTCCTCTTGCTCAGTTGTGCACCGGGGCTTCCCACTCCTCTTTCTATTCTGGTTAGGGCCAGTTTGTGCTGTTCTGTAAAGGGAGTAGTACACAGCGTTGTACGAGATCTTCAGTTTCTTGGCAATTTCTCGCATGGAATAGCCTTCATGTCAAATGTGTACCTTGTCAGCTCGTTGATTCGATCTTACAACCTTTCGTTTACTAGTCCAACGCTCTAACCACTACCGGCTACCTGCCGCCCCAGATACTAGTCTAAAGTAGGCCAGGTTTATTGCTTCTTTAATCAGGACAACAGTTTCCAGCTGTGCTAACATAATTGCAAAATGGTTTTCTAATGATTAATTAGCCTTTGATAAAAAAAAATGATAAACTTTATATTAGATAACACAACGTTCCATTGGAACACAGGAGTGATGGTTGCTGATAATGAGCCTGTGTATGCCTATGTAGATATTCCATTTTAAAAAACTACAGTTTCCAGCTACAATAGTAATTTACAACATTAAAAATGTCTACACTGTATTTCTTATCAATTAAATGTTATTTTAGTGGACAGAAAATGTGCTTTTCTTTCAGAAACAAGGATATTTCTAAGTGACCCCAAACTTAGAAGTTTACAGGTGACTGAATTCAAACCAATTGCAAACAGTGCATGTTTCTTAACTCATGTTATTGGATGCACACAATGTGAAGAAAAGTATGAATGTTGCTGCAGAAGTTGAACCTAACAACAGGTGAAAAGGTCGTTTCTGCCAGCCTTTCCAGACAGACATTTTAACTACCAGGGGCACAAGCAGTTCTTAAGGGGCCAGTGCACCATTTGGCCTCTGCCGAGGTTAGTCTGCCGAGGTTACTCTGCCGAGGTTAGTCTGCCGAGGTTACTCTGCCGAGGTTTAGTCGAGGTTACTCTGCCGAGGTTTAGCCGAGGTTACTCTGCCGAGGTTACTCTGCCGAGGTTAGCCGAGGTTTAGCCGAGGTTACTCTGCCGAGGTTTAGCCGAGGTTACTCTGCCGAGGTTACTCTGCCGAGGTTTAGTCGAGGTTACTCTGCCGAGGTTTAGCCGAGGTTACTCTGCCGAGGTTACTCTGCCGAGGTTAGCCGAGGTTTAGCCGAGGTTACTCTGCCGAGGTTACTCTGCCGAGGTTACTCTGCGTTACTCTGCCGAGGTTACTCTGCCGAGGTTAGCCGAGGTTACTCTGCCGAGGTTAGCCGAGGTTTAGCCGAGGTTACTCTGCCGAGGTTACTCTGCCGAGGTTAGCCGAGGTTTAGCCGAGGTTACTCTGCCGAGGTTAGTCTGCCGAGGTTAGCCGAGGTTTAGCCGAGGTTACTCTGCCGAGGTTAGTCTGCCGAGGTTACTCTGCTGAGTCTTTAGTACAAGGATGATCCACAGTGTACATTAGAAATAGTCTCTCGTTACCATCCTGCAGTACTGCAGAAGTCTACAGTCAGGAAGACATACTGCAGCAGTCTACAGTCAGGAAGACACACTGCAACAGTCTATAGTCAGGAAGACATACTGCAGCAGTCTACAGTCAGGAAGACATACTGCAGCAGTCTACAGTCAGGAAGAAGTATTGCAGCAGTCTACAGTCAGGAAGACATACTGCATCAGTCTACAGTCAGGAAGACGTACTGCAGCAGTCTACAGTCATACTGCAGCAGTCTACATTCAGGAAGACATACTGCAGCAGTCTACAGTCAGGAAGACATACTGCAGCAGTCTACAGTCAGGAAGACATACTGCAGAAGTCTACAGTCAGGAAGACATACTGCAGCAGTCTACAGTCAGGAAGACATACTGCAGAAGTCTACAGTCAGGAAGACATACTGCAGAAGTCTACAGTCAGGAAGACATACTGTAGCAGTCGACAGTCAGGAAGACATACTGCAGCAGTCTACAGTCAGGAAGACATACTGCAGCAGTCTACAGTCAGGAAGACGTATTGCAGCAGTCTACAGTCAGGAAGACATACTGCAGCAGTCTACAGTCAGGAAGACATACTGCAGCAGTCTACACTCAGGAAGACATACTGCAGCAGTCTACAGTCAGGAAGACATACTGCAGCAGTCTACAGTCAGGAAGACATACTGCAGCAGTCTACAGTCAGGAAGACATACTGCAGCAGTCTACAGTCAGGAAGACGTATTGCAGCAGTCTACAGTCAGGAAGACATACTGCAGCAGTCTACACTCAGGAAGACATACTGCAGCAGTCTACACTCAGGAAGACGTACTGCAGCAGTCTACACTCAGGAAGACGTATTGCAGCAGTCTACAGTCAGGAAGACATACTGCAGCAGTCTACACTCAGGAAGACATACTGCAGCAGTCTACAGTCAGGAAGACGTACTGCGGCAGTCTACAGTCAGGAAGACGTACTGCAGCAGTCTACAGTCAGGAAGACATACTGCAGCAGTCTACAGTCAGGAAGACATACTGCAGCAGTCTACAGTCAGGAAGACATACTGCAGCAGTCTACAGTCAGGAAGACATACTGCAGCAGTCTACAGTCAGGAAGACATACTGCAGCAGTCTACAGTCAGGAAGACATACTGCAGAAGTCTACAGTCAGGAAGACATACTGCAGCAGTCTACAGTCAGGAAGACATACTGCAGCAGTCTACAGTCAGGAAGACGTACTGCAGCAGTCTACAGTCAGGAAGACGTACTGCAGCAGTCTACAGTCAGGAAGACATACTGCAGAAGTCTACAGTCAGGAAGACGTACTGCAGCAGTCTACAGTCAGGAAGACATACTGCAGCAGTCTACAGTCAGGAAGACATACTGCAGCAGTCTACAGTCAGGAAGACATACTGCAGCAGTCTACAGTCAGGAAGACATACTGCAGCAGTCTACAGTCAGGAAGACATACTGCAGCAGTCTACAGTCAGGAAGACATACTGCAGCAGTCTACAGTCAGGAAGACATACTGCAGCAGTCTACAGTCAGGAAGACATACTGCAGCAGTCTACAGTCAGGAAGACATATTGACTGTCATTAGTATATTCTACAATGTTTTATTATTATAATCCACTTCGTCATTTTAACAGTTTCTTCCTTAACAAAAAAGTTGGATGCAAACTTGTCTCGAACTTACAGTTAAAAACACTAAATTATAAGTCAACCACTTTAGCAGTGTGTCCCTCCTAGAAGGGATGAGGAGAGCAACAGCCAAACATGACTGCTGTTTGACACTGTATGTAGAGAAGGGATGAGGAGAGCAACAGCCAAACATGACTGCTGTTTGACACTGTATGTAGAGAAGGGATGAGGAGAGCAACAGCCAAACATGACTGCTGTTCGGCGCATCTTTTCTTTTTTTTTTTACAATGTGTGATACATTTTCTTGTCTTTTACCATAAAAGCACATAGATGTGAAATAGATAAACTATTTTTATTTTATTTGATGCCTCGACACAATCCTGTCTTGGAGCTCCACGGACAATTCCTTCGACCTCATGTTTAATCAAGTTGTAGAAACATCTCAAGGATGATTAATGGAAACAGGATGCACCAGAGCTTAATTTTGAGTCTCATAGTAAAGGGTCTGAATTATGTAAATAAGGTATGTTTTTATTTATTTTGGGTGTAGATTGATGAGGCTGTAACATAACATAATGTGGGAAAAATGAAGGGGTCTGAATACTTTCTAAATGCATTGCAAATACCTGGAATATTTCCATTTTGGAGAATGGGTTAAAGTTATGTATAGTAACACCAGGCGTAAAATGTTCAATATAGGCTATTTCTCAGAAAGAATTAAACTGTCAAGAGGAGTAAAACAAGGTTGTCCACTATCGGCATATCTATTTATTATGGCCATCGAAATGTTAGCTATTATTATTTTTTATTTAACCTGCCGCGGGTGATGTGGAGGTAAACCCAGGCCCTGCATGTCCCCAGGCACCCTCATTTGTTGACTTCTGTGATCGAAAAAGCCTTGGTTTCATGCATGTCAACATCAGAAGCCTCCTCCCTAAGTTTGTTTTACTCACTGCTTTAGCACACTCTGCTAACCCTGATGTCCTTGCCGTGTCTGAATCCTGGCTCAGGAAGGCCACCAAAAATTCTGAGATTTCCATACCCAACTATAACATCTTCCGTCAAGATAGAACTGCTAAAGGGGGAGGAGTTGCAGTCTACTGCAGAGATAGCCTGCAAAGTAATGTCATACTTTCCAGGTCCATACCCAAACAGTTCGAACTACTAATTTTGAAAATTACTCTCTCCAGAAATACGTCTCTCACTGTTGCCGCCTGCTACCGACCCCCCTCAGCTCCCAGCTGTGCCCTGGACACCATTTGTGAATTGATCGCCCCCCATCTAGCTTCAGAGTTTGTTCTGTTAGTTGACCTAAACTGGGATATGCTTAACACCCCGGCATTCCTACAATCTAAGCTAGATGCCCTCAATCTCACACAAATCATCAAGGAACCCACCAGGTACAACCCTAACTCTGTAAACAAGGGCACCCTCATAGACGTCATCCTGACTAACTGGCCCTCCAAATACACCTCCGCTGTCTTCAACCAGGATCTCAGCGATCACTGCCTCATTGCCTGTATCCGCTACGGAGCCGCAGTCAAACGACCAACCCTCATCACTGTCAAACGCTCCCAAAAACACTTCTGTGAGCAGGCCTTTCTAATCGACCTGGCTCGGGTATCCTGGAAGGACATTGACCTCATCCCGTCAGATGAGGATGCCTGGTCATTCTTTAAAAGTAACTTCCTCACTATTTTAGATAAGCATGCTCCGTTCTAAAAATGCAGAACTAAGAACAGATACAGCCCTTGGTTCACTCCAGACCTGACTGCCCTCGACCAGCACAAAAACATCCTGTGGCGGACTGCAATAGCATCGAATAGTCCCCGCGATATGCAACTGTTCAGGGAAGTCAGGAACCAATATACGCAGTCAGTCAGGAAAGCTAACCAGATGCCTGACCAGCATCACCACCCTGGATGGTTCCGACCTTGAATATGTGGACATCTATAAGTACCTAGGTGTCTGGCTAGACTGTAAACTCTCCTTCCAGACTCATATCAAACATCTCCAATCGAAAATCAAATCAAGAGTCGGCTTTCTATTCCGCAACAAAGCCTCCTTCACTCACGCCGCCAAACTTACCCTAGTAAAACTGACTATCCTACCGATCCTCGACTTCGGCGATGTCATCTACAAAATTGCTTCCAACACTCTACTCAGCAAACTGTATGCAGTTTATCACAGTGCCATCCGTTTTGTCACTAAAGCACCTTATACCACCCACCACTGCGACTTGTATGCTCTCGTCGGCTGGCCCTCGCTACATATTCGTCGCCAGACCCACTGGCTCCAGGTCATTTACAAGTCCATGCTAGGTAAAGCTCCGCCTTATCTCAGTTCACTGGTCACGATGGCAACACCCATCCGTAGCACGCGCTCCAGCAGGTGTATCTCACTGATCATCCCTAAAGCCAACACCTCATTTGGCCGCCTTTCGTTCCAGTACTCTGCTGCCTGTGACTGGAACGAATTGCAAAAATTGCTGAAGTTGGAGACTTTTATCTCCCTCACCAACTTCAAACATCTGCTATCTTAGCAGCTAACCGATCGCTGCAGCTGTACATAGTCTATTGGTAAATAGCCCACCCATTTTCACCTACCTCATCCCCATACTGTTTTTATTTATTTACTTTTCTGCTCTTTTGCACACCAATATCTCTCTCTACCTGTACATGACCATCTGATCATTTATCACTCCAGTGTTAATCTGCAAAATTGTAATTATTTGCCTACCTCCTCATGCCTTTTGCACACAATGTATATAGACTCCCCTTTTTTTCTACTGTGTTATTGACTTGTTAATTGTTTACTCCATGTGTAGCTCTGTGTTGTCTGTTCACACTGCTATGCTTTATCTTGGCCAGGTCGCACTTGCAAATGAGAACTTGTTCTCAACTAGCCTACCTGGTTAAATAAAGGTGAAATAATTGTTTTATTTTTTTAACTAGGCAAGTCAGTTAAGAAGAAATTCTTATTTACAATGACAGCCTACCCCGGCCAAACCCTACCCCGGCCAGACCCTACCCCGGCCAAACCCTAACCCGGCCAAACCCTACCCCGGCCAAACCCTAACCCAGACGATGCTGGGCCAATTGTGTGCCGCCCTATAGGACCCCCAATCACTGACGGTTGGTTTGGAATCAAACCAGGGTCTGTAGTGATGCCTCTAGCACTGAGATGCAGTGCCTTAGACCGCTGCGCCCAAATCAGATCCAACAATAATATCAAGGGCCTTGAATTCCAGTGCTTAAAAACAAAGGTGTCATTATACGCTGATGATTCATGTTTTCTCTTAACTCATCATGTGAATCCCTCCACAGCCTCATAGAGGATCTAGTTAGCAAAAATTGATAATATCTTGCTACCATGGAAAGGAAAAGTACCTGTCTATCTGTGGAAAAATCACTCTTTAGTCATATCCCAGTTTACCCTGATTAACTCTTTAGTCATATCCCAGTTTACCCTGATTAACTCTTTAGTCATATCCCAGTTTACCCTGATTAACTCTTTAGTCATATCCCAGTTTACCCTGATTAACTCTTTAGTCACATCCCAGTTTACCCTGATTAACTCTTTAGTCATATCCCAGTTTACCCTGATTAACTCTTTAGTCATATCCCAGTTTACCCTGATTAACTCTTTAGTCATATCCCAGTTTACCCTGATTAACTCTTTAGTCATATCCCAGTTTACCCTGATTAACTCTTTAGTCATATCCCAGTTTACCCTGATTAACTCTTTAGTCATATCCCAGTTTACCCTGATTAACTCTTTAGTCATATCCCAGTTTACCCTGATTAACTCTTTAGTCAGATCCCAGTTTACCCTGATTAACTCTTTAGTCATATCCCAGTTTACCCTGATTAACTCTTTAGTCATATCCCAGTTTACCCTGATTAACTCTTTAGTCATATCCCAGTTTACCCAGATTAACTCTTTAGTCATATCCCAGTTTACCCTGATTAACTCTTTAGTCATATCCCAGTTTACCCTGATTAACTCTTTAGTCATATCCCAGTTTACCCTGATTAACTCTTTAGTCATATCCCAGTTTACCTTGATTAACTCTTTAGTCATATCCCAGTTTACCCTGATTAACTCTTTAGTCACATCCCAGTTTACCCTGATGAACTCTTTAGTCACATCCCAGTTTACCCTGATTAACTCTTTAGTCGCATCCCAGTTTACCCTGATTAACTCTTTAGTCGCATCCCAGTTTACCCTGATTAACTCTTTAGTCACATCCCAGTTTACCCTGATTAACTTTTTAGTCACATCCCAGTTTACCCTGATTAACTCTTTAGTCACATCCCAGTTTACCCTGATTAACTCTTTAGTCATATCCCAGTTTACGCTGATTAACTCTTTAGTCATATCCCAGTTTACCCTGATTAACTCTTTAGTCATATCCCAGTTTACCCTGATTAACTCTTTAGTCACATCCCAGTTTACCCTGATTAACTCTTTAGTCAGATCCCAGTTTACCCTGATTAACTCTTTAGTCACATCCCAGTTTATGCATTTTGGGGCTTCTTTGTGTTAATTTGTTCTGATTTGTTTTGGCACATCTCAACACCCCTCATTAATCACCATCTATACATGCGTCCACTCATTTACACTACTGACTACTGACTACACACACCATTGTTACTTGCATATAGGTAACTTCGTTTAATAAATATATTTTTGTTATTTCTTTATCTCTGCATTGTCTCCCTCTTTGTTATGGGCTAGGAGCCAGTTCGCAACACTGTCCATATGTAGCTTGCTTTTGGTAAAAGGTTCAGGAATGGCTGCCTCTGCAAATAGCACTGCAGGGTGATTTTTAAAAATCATAGTCAATCAATAATATAATAAAACTCTTAGCATAAATGTTTATCGTTAATTTACAATCTGTAGAAACAGAATAGAGGGCACAGTTGAAATATACAGTGCATTTGTAAAGTATTCAGACCCCTTGACTTTTTCCACATTTTGTTGAGTTACAGCCTCATTTTAAAATAGATTCAAATGTTTTTTCCCCTGATCAATCTACACACAATACCTCATAATGACATCACAATAACTCATAATGACATCACAATACCTCATAATGACATCACAATAACTCATAATGACATCACAATACCTCATAATGACATCACAATAACTCATAATGACAAAACAAAAACAGATTTTCTGTACAACACCACATTACACTGACCCTGTACAACACCATATTATACTGACCCTGTACAACACCACATTACACTGACCCTGTACAACACCACATTACACTGACCCTGTACAACACCACATTACACTGACCCTGTACAACACCACATTACACTGACCCTGTACAACACCACATTACACTGACCCTGTACAACACCACATTACACTGACCCTGTACAACACCATATTACACTGACCCTGTACAACACCACATTACACTGACCCTGTACAACACCACATTACACTGACCCTGTACAACACCACATTACACTGACCCTGTACAACACCATATTATACTGACCCTGTACAACACCACATTACACTGACCCTGTACAACACCACATTACACTGACCCTGTACAACACCACATTACACTGACCCTGTACAACACCACATTACACTGACCCTGTACAACACCACATTACACTGACCCTGTACAACACCACATTACACTGACCCTGTACAACACCATATTACACTGACCCTGTACAACACCACATTACACTGACCCTGTACAACACCACATTACACTGACCCTGTACAACACCACATTACACTGACCCTGTACAACACCACATTACACTGACCCTGTACAACACCACATTACACTGACCCTGTACAACACCACATTACACTGCACCAGTGACAATAAAACATATTTTTACCTAAGAAGGAAGTGTTCTTGGTGTGGGGGCGTGTTCCAGCCAGGTCGGCCTCCTGCTGGGAGCGAATCACGTTGTAGACGTCAGGCGGCTGGGCGGGGTTTGGACAGGACCCTGGGTCGCTAGGACACACCTCTGTCTGCTGCTCACGCCGCTTCCTCCTACACACAGAGACAGTGAGCTTCCTCCTACACACAGAGACAGTGAGCTTCCTCCTACACACAGAGACAGTGAGCTTCCTCCTACACACAGAGACAGTGAGCTTCCTCCTACACACAGAGACAGTGAGCTTCTGGAATAGATATATTGACAGTCACTAAATCAGTCAATGCATTATTCTCAATCTGGTAGTATGAATGCTATCCATACTACCAGTCTATCTCATGCTAGTTAGTACTTGCTCCTCACCGTCGAGCCAGCAGCGTGAAGCAGAAGACCGCAGTTGCTATTAGTAACACCATCAACAACGGGATGATGGGCAGGACTATGTAAACAATGTTCAGAGCTGAAACAGACACACACAGTTCAGAGACATGCACAAAAAACACAAACACGGTAAGAGGTCAGGGTAATAGGTTAGAGGTCAGGGTACCTGGGGTCTGTCTCTTCTCTTCAGTGTCAAAGGTCGTGGTCAGGGGTGACAGAGACAAGGGAGGAGCCTCTGTAGACAGGAACATTAATGTTCATTAATTTAGTTATATATATCGATACTCATCTATACATAGTCATTTAGTTATATCTATCGATACTCATCTATACATAGTTATTTAGTTATATCTATCTATACTCATAGTCATTTAGTTATATCTATCTATACTCATAGTAATTTAGTTATATCTGTCACGCGGGACTAGGTGGGTGAGGAAGGAATCAGGCGCAGAGAGTTCCACTGGGAAAAAGTGCTCTTTTAATATGGCACAAAAAATGACAAGCCCAACAACACAGGGAGCTGACAGTAAATGACAAGCCCAACAACACAGGGAGCGGACAGTAAAAGACAAGCCCAACAACACAGGGCGCTGACAGTAAAAGACAAGCCCAACAACACAGGGCGCTGACAGTAAAAGACAAGCCCAACAACACAGGGAGCGGACAGTAAAAGTGACTACCCAACAACACAGGGCGCTGACAGTAAAAGACAAGCCCAACAACACAGGGAGCTGACAGTAAAAGACAAGCCCAACAACACAGGGAGCTGACAGTAAAAGACAAGCCCAACAACACAGGGAGCTGACAGTAAAAGACAAGCCCAACAACACAGGGAGCGGACAGTAAAAGACAAGCCCAACAACACAGGGAGCTGACAGTAAAAGACAAGCCCAACAACACAGGGAGCTGACAGTAAAAGACAAGCCCAACAACACAGGGAGCTGACAGTAAAAGACAAGCCCAACAACACAGGGCGCTGACAGTAAAAGACAAGCCCAACAACACAGGGAGCGGACAGTAAAAGACAAGCCCAACAACACAGGGAGCTGACAGTAAAAGACAAGCCCAACAACACAGGGAGCTGACAGTAAAAGACAAGCCCAACAACACAGGGAGCTGACAGTAAAAGACAAGCCCAACAACACAGGGAGCTGACAGTAAAAGACAAGCCCAACAACACAGGGAGCTGACAGTAAAAGACAAGTCCAACAACACAGGGCGCTGACAGTAAAAGACAAGCCCAACAACACAGGGTGCTGACAGTAAAAGACAAGCCCAACAACACAGGGCGCTGACAGTAAAAGACAAGCCAACAACACAGGGCGCGGACAGTAAATGACAAGTCCAACAACACAGGGAGCTGACAGTAAAAGACAAGCCCAACAACACAGGGAGCGGACAGTAAAAGACAAGCCCAACAACACAGGGCGCTGACAGTAAAAGACAAGCCCAACAACACAGGGCGCGGACAGTAAAAGACAAGCCCAACAACACAGGGAGCTGACAGTAAAAGACAAGCCCAACAACACAGGGAGCTGACAGTAAAAGACAAGCCCAACAACACAGGGAGCGGACAGTAAAAGACAAGCCCAACAACACAGGGCGCTGACAGTAAAAGACAAGCCCAACAAAACAGGGGAGCGGACAGTAAAAGACAAGCCCAACAACACAGGGAGCTGACAGTAAAAGACAAGCCCAACAACACAGGGAGCGGACAGTAAAAGACAAGCCCAACAACACAGGGCGCTGACAGTAAAAGACAAGCCCAACAACACAGGGCGCTGACAGTAAAAGACAAGCCCAACAAAACAGGGAGCGGACAGTAAAAGACAAGCCCAACAACACAGGGAGCTGACAGTAAAAGACAAGCCCAACAACACAGGGAGCTGACAGTAAAAGACAAGCCCAACAACACAGGGAGCGGACAGTAAAAGACTAGCCCAACAACACAGGGCGCTGACAGTAAAAGACAAGCCCAACAAAACAGGGAGCGGACAGTAAAAGACAAGCCCAACAACACAGGGAGCTGACAGTAAAAGACAAGCCCAACAACACAGGGCGCTGACAGTAAATGACAAGCCCAACAACACAGGGCGCGGACAGTAAAAGACAAGTCCAACAACACAGGGAGCGGACAGTAAAAGACAAGCCCAACAACACAGGGAGCTGACAGTAAAAGACAAGCCCAACAACACAGGGAGCGGACAGTAAAAGACAAGCCCAACAACACAGGGCGCTGACAGTAAAAGACAAGCCCAACAACACAGGGAGCTGACAGTAAAAGACAAGCCCAACAACACAGGGCGCTGACAGTAAAAGACAAGCCCAACAACACAGGGAGCTGACAGTAAAAGACAAGCCCAACAACACAGGGCGCTGACAGTAAAAGACAAGCCCAACAACACAGGGAGCTGACAGTAAAAGACAAGCCCAACAACACAGGGAGCTGACAGTAAAAGACAAGCCCAACAACACAGGGCGCTGACAGTAAAAGACAAGCCCAACAACACAGGGAGCTGACAGTAAAAGACAAGCCCAACAACACAGGGAGCTGACAGTAAAAGACAAGCCCAACAACACAGGGCGCTGACAGTAAAAGACAAGCCCAACAACACAGGGCGCTGACAGTAAAAGACAAGCCCAACAACACAGGGCGCGGACAGTAAAAGACAAGCCAACAACACAGGGCGCTGACAGTAAAAGACAAGCCCAACAACACAGGGCGCTGACAGTAAAAGACAAGCCCAACAACACAGGGCGCTGACAGTAAAAGACAAGCCCAACAACACAGGGAGCTGACAGTAAAAGACAAGCCCAACAACACAGGGCGCTGACAGTAAAAGACAAGCCCAACAACACAGGGCGCTGACAGTAAAAGACAAGCCCAACAACACAGGGCGCGGACAGTAAAAGACAAGCCCAACAACACAGGGAGCGGACAGTAAAAGACAAGCCCAACAACACAGGGCGCTAAAAGACAAGCCCAACAACACAGGGCGCTGAAGTAAAAGACAAGCCCAACAACACAGGGAGCTGACAGTAAAAGACAAGCCCAACAACACAGGGAGCTGACAGTAAAAGACAAGCCCAACAACACAGGGCGCGGACAGTAAAAGACAAGCCCAACAACACAGGGAGCGGACAGTAAAAGACAAGTGACCCAACAACACAGGGAGCGGACAGTAAAAGACAAGCCCAACAACACAGGGAGCTGACAGTAAAAGACAAGCCCAACAACACAGGGAGCTGACAGTAAAAGACAAGCCCAACAACACAGGGAGCTGACAGTAAAAGACAAGCCCAACAACACAGGGAGCTGACAGTAAAAGACAAGCAGGGCGCTGACAGTAAAAGACAAGCCCAACAACACAGGGAGCAAGTAAAAGACAAGCCCAACAAAACAGGGAGCTGACAGTAAAAGACAAGCCCAACAACACAGGGAGCTGACAGTAAAAGACAAGCCCAACAACACAGGGAGCTGACAGTAAAAGACAAGCCCAACAACACAGGGAGCTGACAGTAAAAGACAAGCCCAACAACACAGGGAGCTGACAGTAAAAGACAAGCCCAACAACACAGGGCGCTGACAGTAAAAGACAAGCCCAACAACACAGGGAGCTGACAGTAAAAGACAAGCCCAACAAAACAGGGAGCTGACAGTAAAAGACAAGCCCAACAACACAGGGTGCTGACAGTAAAAGACAAGCCCAACAACACAGGGAGCTGACAGTAAAAGACAAGCCCAACAACACAGGGCGCTGACAGTAAAAGATAAGCCCAACAAAACAGGGAGCGGACAGTAAAAGACAAGCCCAACAACACAGGGAGCTGACAGTAAAAGACAAGCCCAACAACACAGGGCCCTGACAGTAAAAGACAAGCCCAACAACACAGGGCGCGGACAGTAAAAGTGACTAGCCAACAACACAGGGCGCTGACAGTAAAAGACAAGCCCAACAACACAGGGCGCTGACAGTAAAAGACAAGCCCAACAGGGAGCTGACAGTAAAGAAAAGCCCAACAACACAGGGCGCTGACAGTAAAAGACAAGCCCAACAACACAGGGAGCTGACAGTAAAAGACAAGCCCAACAACACAGGGAGCTGACAGTAAAAGACAAGCCCAACAACACAGGGAGCTGACAGTAAAAGACAAGCCCAACAAAACAGGGAGCAGGGGGAGCTGACAGTAAAAGACAAGTGCTGACAAAAGACAAGCCCAACAAAACAGGGAGCGGACAGTAAAAGACAAGCCCAACAACACAGGGAGCTGACAGTAAAAGACAAGCCCAACAACACAGGGAGCTGACAGTAAAAGACAAGTCCAACAACACAGGGCGCTGACAGTAAAAGACAAGCCCAACAACACAGGGCGCTGACAGTAAAAGACAAGCCCAACAACACAGGGCGCTGACAGTAAAAGACAAGCCCAACAACACAGGAGCTGACAGTAAAAGACAAGCCCAACAACACAGGGCGCAGACAGTAAAAGACAAGCCCAACAACACAGGGAGCGGACAGTAAAAGTGACTACCCAACAACACAGGGCGCAGACAGTAAAAGACAAGCCCAACAACACAGGGCGCTGACAGTAAAAGACAAGCCCAACAAAACAGGGAGCGGACAGTAAAAGACAAGCCCAACAACACAGGGAGCTGACAGTAAAAGACAAGCCCAACAACACAGGGCGCTGACAGTAAAAGACAAGCCCAACAACACAGGGCGCTGACAGTAAAAGTGACTACCCAACAACACAGGGCGCTGACAGTAAAAGACAAGCCCAACAACACAGGGCGCTGACAGTAAAAGTGACTACCCAACAACACAGGGCGCTGACAGTAAAAGTGACTACCCAACAACACAGGGCGCTGACAGTAAAAGTGACTACCCAACAACACAGGGCGCTGACAGTAAAAGTGACTACCCAACAACACAGGGCGCGGACAGTAAAAGTGACTACCCAACAACACAGGGCGCGGACAGTAAAAGTGACTAGCCAACAACACAGGGCGCGGACAGTAAAAGTGACTACCCAACAACACAGGGCGCGGACAGTAAAAGACAAGCCCAACAACACAGGGAGCGGACAGTAAAAGTGACTACCCAACAACACAGGGCGCAGACAGTAAAAGACAAGCCCAACAACACAGGGAGCGGACAGTAAAAGTGACTACCCAACAACACAGGGCGCAGACAGTAAAAGACAAGCCCAACAACACAGGGCGCTGACAGTAAAAGACAAGCCCAACAACACAGGGAGCGGACAGTAAAAGACAAGCCCAACAACACAGGGAGCGGACAGTAAAAGACAAGCCCAACAACACAGGGAGCGGACAGTAAAAGACAAGCCCAACAACACAGGGAGCGGACAGTAAAAGACAAGCCCAACAACACAGGGAGCTGACAGTAAAAGACAAGCCCAACAACACAGGGAGCGGACAGTAAAAGACAAGTCCAACAACACAGGAGCGGACAGTAAAAGACAAGCCCAACAACACAGGGAGCTGACAGTAAAAGACAAGCCCAACAACACAGGAGCTGACAGTAAAAGACAAGCCCAACAACACAGGGCGCTGACAGTAAAAGACAAGCCCAACAACACAGGGAGCGGACAGTAAAAGACAAGCCCAACAACACAGGGAGCTGACAGTAAAAGACAAGCCCAACAACACAGGGAGCTGACAGTAAAAGACAAGCCCAACAACACAGGGCGCTGACAGTAAAAGACAAGCCCAACAACACAGGGCGCTGACAGTAAAAGACAAGCCCAACAAAACAGGGAGCGGACAGTAAAAGACAAGCCCAACAACACAGGGAGCTGACAGTAAAAGACAAGCCCAACAACACAGGGAGCTGACAGTAAAAGACAAGCCCAACAACACAGGGCGCGGACAGTAAAAGACAAGCCCAACAACACAGGGCGCTGACAGTAAAAGACAAGCCCAACAACACAGGGAGCGGACAGTAAAAGACAAGCCCAACAACACAGGGAGCTGACAGTAAAAGACAAGCCCAACAACACAGGGCGCTGACAGTAAAAGACAAGCCCAACAACACAGGGCTGACAGTAAAAGACAAGCCCAACAACACAGGGCGCTGACAGTAAAAGACAAGCCCAACAACACAGGGCGCAGACAGTAAAAGACAAGCCCAACAACACAGGGCGCAGACAGTAAAAGACAAGCCCAACAACACAGGGCGCAGACAGTAAAAGACAAGCCCAACAACACAGGGAGCGGACAGTAAAAGACAAGCCCAACAACACAGGGAGCGGACAGTAAAAGTGACAACCCAACAACACAGGGCGCAGACAGTAAAAGACAAGCCCAACAACACAGGGCGCTGACAGTAAAAGACAAGTAAAAGACACCCAACAACACAGGGCGCAGACAGTAAAAGACAAGCCCAACAACACAGGGAGCGGACAGTAAAGACAAGCCCAACAACACAGGGAGCGGACAGTAAAAGTGACCCCAACAACACAGGGCGCTGACAGTAAAAGACAAGCCCAACAACACAGGGAGCTGACAGTAAAAGACAAGCCCAACAACACAGGGAGCAGACAGTAAAAGACAAGCCCAACAACACAGGGCGCTGACAGTAAAAGACAAGCCCAACAAAACAGGAGCGGACAGTAAAAGACAAGCCCAACAACACAGGGAGCTGACAGTAAAGACAAGCCGAACAACACAGGGCCTGACAAAAAAGACAAGCCCAACAACACAGGGCGCTGACAGTAAAAGTGACTACCCAACAACACAGGGCGCTGACAGTAAAAGACAAGCCCAACAACACAGGGCGCTGACAGTAAAAGTGACTACCCAACAACACAGGGCGCTGACAGTAAAAGTGACTACCCAACAACACAGGGCGCTGACAGTAAAAGTGACTACCCAACAACACAGGGCGCTGACAGTAAAAGTGACTACCCAACAACACAGGGCGCTGACAGTAAAAGTGACTACCCAACAACACAGGGCGCGGACAGTAAAAGTGACTACCCAACAACACAGGGCGCTGACAGTAAAAGTGACTACCCAACAACACAGGGCGCTGACAGTAAAAGTGACTACCCAACAACACAGGGCGCTGACAGTAAAAGTGACTACCCAACAACACAGGGCGCGGACAGTAAAAGTGACTAGCCAACAACACAGGGCGCGGACAGTAAAAGTGACTACCCAACAACACAGGGCGCTGACAGTAAAAGACAAGCCCAACAACACAGGGCGCTGACAGTAAAAGACAAGCCCAACAACACAGGGCGCTGACAGTAAAAGACAAGCCCAACAACACAGGGCGCTGACAGTAAAAGACAAGCCCAACAACACAGGGCGCTGACAGTAAAAGACAAGCCCAACAACACAGGGCGCGGACAGTAAAAGACAAGCCAACAACACAGGGCGCGGACAGTAAAAGTGACTACCCAACAACACAGGGAGCGGACAGTAAAAGTGACTAGCCAACAACACAGGGCGCTGACAGTAAAAGTGACTACCCAACAACACAGGGCGCGGACAGTAAAAGTGACTACCCAACAACACAGGGCGCTGACAGTAAAAGACAAGCCCAACAACACAGGGCGCTGACAGTAAAAGACAAGCCCAACAAAACAGGGAGCGGACAGTAAAAGACAAGCCCAACAACACAGGGAGCTGACAGTAAAAGACAAGCCCAACAACACATGGAGCTGACAGTAAAAGACAAGCCCAACAACACAGGGCGCTGACAGTAAAAGACAAGCCCAACAACACAGGGCGCTGACAGTAAAAGACAAGCCCAACAACACAGGGAGCTGACAGTAAAAGACAAGCCCAACAACACAGGGAGCTGACAGTAAAAGACAAGCCCAACAACACAGGGCGCTGACAGTAAAAGACAAGCCCAACAACACAGGGCGCTGACAGTAAAAGACAAGCCCAACAACACAGGGAGCGGACAGTAAAAGACAAGCCCAACAACACAGGGAGCTGACAGTAAAAGACAAGCCCAACAACACAGGGAGCGGACAGTAAAAGACAAGCCCAACAACACAGGGAGCGGACAGTAAAAGACAAGCCCAACAACACAGGGAGCGGACAGTAAAAGACAAGCCCAACAACACAGGGCGCGGACAGTAAAAGACAAGCCCAACAACACAGGGCGCTGACAGTAAAAGACAAGCCCAACAACACAGGGAGCTGACAGTAAAAGACAAGCCCAACAACACAGGGAGCTGACAGTAAAAGACAAGCCCAACAACACAGGGCGCAGACAGTAAAAGACAAGCCCAACAACACAGGGAGCGGACAGTAAAAGTGACTACCCAACAACACAGGGCGCGGACAGTAAAAGACAAGCCCAACAACACAGGGAGCTGACAGTAAAAGACAAGCCCAACAACACAGGGAGCTGACAGTAAAACACAAGCCCCAACAACACAGGGAGCTGACAGTAAAAGACAAGCCCAACAACACAGGGCGCTGACAGTAAAAGACAAGCCCAACAACACAGGGCGCTGACAGTAAAAGACAAGCCCAACAACACAGGGTGCTGACAGTAAAAGACAAGCCCAACAAAACAGGGAGCTGACAGTAAAAGACAAGCCCAACAACACAGGGTGCTGACAGTAAAAGACAAGCCCAACAACACAGGGGACAGTAAATGACAAGCCCAACAACACAGGGCGCTGACAAAAAGACAAGCCCAACAACACAGGGACAAGCCCAACAAAACAGGGACAGTAAAAGACAAGCCCAACAACACAGGGCGCTGACAGTAAAAGACAAGCCCAACAACACAGGGCGCTGACAGTAAAAGACAAGCCCAACAACACAGGGCGCGGACAGTAAAAGTGACTACCCAACAACACAGGGCGCTGACAGTAAAAGACAAGCCCAACAACACAGGGCGCTGACAGTAAAAGACAAGCCCAACAACACAGGGAGCTGACAGTAAAAGACAAGCCCAACAACACAGGGCGCTGACAGTAAAAGACAAGCCCAACAACACAGGGCGCTGACAGTAAAAGACAAGCCCAACAACACAGGGCGCTGACAGTAAAAGACAAGCCCAACAACACAGGGCGCGGACAGTAAAAGACAAGCCCAACAACACAGGGCGCTGACAGTAAAAGACAAGCCCAACAACACAGGGAGCTGACAGTAAAAGACAAGCCCAACAACACAGGGAGCTGACAGTAAAAGACAAGCCCAACAACACAGGGCGCTGACAGTAAAAGTGACTACCCAACAACACAGGGAGCGGACAGTAAAAGACAAGCCCAACAACACAGGGAGCTGACAGTAAAAGACAAGCCCAACAACACAGGGAGCTGACAGTAAAAGACAAGCCCAACAACACAGGGAGCTGACAGTAAAAGACAAGCCCAACAACACAGGGAGCTGACAGTAAAAGACAAGCCCAACAACACAGGGCGCTGACAGTAAAAGACAAGCCCAACAAAACAGGGCGCTGACAGTAAAGACAAGCCCAACAACACAGGGTGCTGACAGTAAAAGACAAGCCCAACAAAACAGGGAGCGGACAGTAAAAGACAAGCCCAACAACACAGGGCGCTGACAGTAAAAGACAAGCCCAACAACACAGGGTGCTGACAGTAAAAGACAAGCCCAACAAAACAGGGTGCTGACAGTAAAAGACAAGCCCAACAACACAGGGCGCGGACAGTAAAAGACAAGCCCAACAACACAGGGCGCTGACAGTAAAAGACAAGCCCAACAACACAGGGAGCTGACAGTAAAAGACAAGCCCAACAACACAGGGCGCTGACAGTAAAAGTGACTACCCAACAACACAGGGCGCTGACAGTAAAAGTGACTAGCCAACAACACAGGGCGCTGACAGTAAAAGTGACTAGCCAAAACACAGGGTGCCAAGTCCAGAAAATACACACCTAAACGCACACACGTAACACAAAGACATTCCTGCGGAAAACAAGGGCGGGTACATGTACTTTAAATAAGGTCATTAAGCACATACAACAAGACACAGGTGAAACTAATAAGACAAAACAAACAGACAAAAGAAAAAGGGATCGTGGCGGCTAGTAGGCGACCGCTGAGCACCGCCCGAACAGGCAGGGGAGCCAACTTCGGGGGAAGTCGTGATCTCTCTAAACTCATACAGTTGAAGTTGGAAGTTTACATATACGTTAGCAAAATACATTTAAAGTTGAAGTTTTTCACAATTCCTGACATTTAATCCTGGTAAAAATTCCCTGTCTTAGGTCAGTTAGGATAAACACTTTATTTTAAGAAAGTGAAATGTAGTAGAGAGAATGATTTATTTCAGCTTTTATTTCTTTCATCACATTCCCAGTGGGTCAGAAGTTTACATACACTTAATTAGTATTTGGTAACATTGCCTTTAAATTGTTTAACTTGGGTCAAATGTTTCTGGTAGCCTTCCACAAGCTTCCCACAATAAGTTGGGTGAATTTTGGCCCATTCCTCCTGACAGAGCTGGTATAGGTCAGGGCTTTGTGATGGCCTCTCCAATACCTTGACTTTGTTGTCCTTAAGCCATTTTGCGACAACTTTGGAAGAATGCTTGGGGTCATAGTTCATTTGGAAGACCCATTTGCTACCAAGCTTTAGTGACCAAGTTTTAACTTCCTGACTGACGTCTTGAGATGTTGCTTCAATATATCCACATATTTTTCCTACCTCATGATGCCATCAATTTTTTAAGTGCACCAGTCCCTCCTGCAGCAAAGCACCCCCACAACATGATGCTGCCACCCCCGTGCTTCACAGTTGGGATGGTGTTCTTCGGCTTGCAAGCCTCACCCTTTTTCCTCCAAACATAACGATGGTCATTATGACCAAACAGTTGCATTTTTGTTTCATCAGACTAGAGGACATTTGCACTTTTCACATCAAAGTACGTTCATCTCTACAAGACAGAACGCATCTCCTTCCTGAGTGGTATGATGGCTGCATGATCCCATGACATTTATACGTGCATACTATTGTTTGTACAGATGAACTTGGTATCTTCAGGCGTTTGGAAATTGCTCCCAAGGATGAACCAGACTTATGGAGGTCTTAAAAAAAATTGGCTGAATTCTTTTGATTTTCCCATGATGTTAAGCAGAGAGACACTGAGTTTGAAGGTAGGCCTTGAAATACATCCATAGGTACACACCTCTTTGACTCAAAATATTGGCAAGTAGCCTATCAGAAGCTTCTAAAGCCATGACATAATTTTCTGGACTTTTCCAAGCTGTTTAAAGGCACAGTCAACTTAGTTAAACTTGTAAACTTCTGACCATTGTGATACAGTAAATTATAAGTGAAATAATCTGTCTGTAAACAATTGCTGGAAATATTACTTGTGTCATATGCACAAAGTAGATGTCCTAACCGACTTGCCAAAACTATAGTTTGTTAACAAGAAATTTGTGGAGTGATTAAAAAAATGAGTTATGACTAACCTAAGTGTATGTAATGTTTCCGACTTCAACAGTATATACATAGTAATTTAGTTAAATCTATCTATACATCTAGTGGAAAGCCTTCCCAGAAACATGGAGGCTGTTATATCAGCAATGTTCCAACATCTAGTGGAAAGCCTTCCCAGAAGAGTGGAGGCTGTTATAGCAGCAATGTTCCAACATCTAGTGGAAAGCCTTCCCAGAAGAGTGGAGGCTGTTACAGCAGCAATGTTCCAACATCTAGTGGAAAGCCTTCCCAGAAGAGTGGAGGCTGTTATAGCAGCAATGTTCCAACATCTAGTGGAAAGCCTTCCCAGAAGAGTGGAGGCTGTTATAGCAGCAATGTTCCAACATCTAGTGGAAAGCCTTCCCAGAAGAGTGGAGGCTGTTATAGCAGCAATGTTCCAACATCTAGTGGAAAGCCTTCCCAGAAGAGTGGAGGCTGTTATAGCAGCAATGTTCCAACATCTAGTGGAAAGCCTTCCCAGAAGAGTGGAGGCTGTTACAGCAGCAAAGGGGGGACCAACTCCATATTAATGACTTCCCAGAAAAGTGGAGGCTGTTCTGGCAGTAAAGGGGAGACCTCCATATTAATGCCCATGATGTTGGAATGAGATGTTCAACGAGATGATGTCCACATACTTTTGGTCATGTAGTGTACCTATTCATATTCAGAACTCATTAATACCATGAATATTCAGACACTTTAAGTAGCGTTGTTACCTGGGTGTGCAGTGTTGGAGGAGGGTTCAGGAGCCTTCTCTGGAACACAACACAATCAATCAGTTATAAAGCCCTTTTAACATGAGCAGATGTAACAAAGATGTCACAACAACCCAGCCTGAACTCCAAACAGCAAGCAGTGCAGATGTAGAAGCACAGTGGCTAGGAAAAACTCCCTAGAAAGGAAGGAACCTAGGAAGCAACCAAGAGAGGACTGAGGCTCTGAGGGGTGACCAGTCCTCTAATGGGTGTACTGGGTAGAGAGGAACCAGGCTCTGAGGGGTGACCAGTCCTCTAATGGGTGTACTGGGTAGACCAGAGGAACCAGGCTCTGAGGGGTGACCAGTCCTCTAATGGGTGTACTGGGTAGACCAGAGGAACCAGGCTCTGAGGGGTGACCAGTCCTCTAATGGGTGTACTGGGTAGAGAGGAACCAGGCTCTGAGGGGTGACCAGTCCTCTAATGGGTGTACTGGGTAGAGAGGAACCAGGCTCTGAGGGGTGACCAGTCCTCTAATGGGTGTACTGGGTAGAGAGGAACCAGGCTCTGAGGGGTGACCAGTCCTCTAATGGGTGTACTGGGTAGAGAGGAACCAGGCTCTGAGGGGTGACCAGTCCTCTAATGGGTGTACTGGGTAGAGAGGAACCAGGCTCTGAGGGGTGACCAGTCCTCTAATGGGTGTACTGGGTAGAGAGGAACCAGGCTCTGAGGGGTGACCAGTCCTCTAATGGGTGTACTGGGTAGAGAGGAACCAGGCTCTGAGGGGTGACCAGTCCTCTAATGGGTGTACTGGGTAAACCAGAGGAACCAGGCTCTGAGGGGTGACCAGTCCTCTAATGGGTGTACTGGGTAGAGAGGAACCAGGCTCTGAGGGGTGACCAGTCCTCTAATGGGTGTACTGGGTAGAGAGGAACCAGGCTCTGAGGGGTGACCAGTCCTCTAATGGGTGTACTGGGTAGAGAGGAACCAGGCTCTGAGGGGTGACCAGTCATCTAATGGGTGTACTGGGTAGAGAGGAACCAGGCTCTGAGGGGTGACCAGTCCTCTAATGGGTGTACTGGGTAGAGAGGAACCAGGCTCTGAGGGGTGACCAGTCCTCTAATGGGTGTACTGGGTAAACCAGAGGAACCAGGCTCCGAGGGGTGACCAGTCCTCTAATGGGTGTACTGGGTAGAGAGGAACCAGGCTCTGAGGGGTGACCAGTCCTCTAATGGGTGTACTGGGTAGAGAGGAACCAGGCTCTGAGGGGTGACCAGTCATCTAATGGGTGTACTGGGTAGAGAGGAACCAGGCTCTGAGGGGTGACCAGTCCTCTAATGGGTGTACTGGGTAGAGAGGACTGAGGCTCTGAGGGTGACCAGTCCTCTAATGGGTGTACTGGGTAGAGAGGAACCAGGCTCTGAGGGGTGACCAGTCCTCTAATGGGTGTACTGGGTAGAGAGGAACCAGGCTCTGAGGGGTGACCAGTCCTCTAATGGGTGTACTGGGTAGAGAGGAACCAGGCTCTGAGGGGTGACCAGTCCTCTAATGGGTGTACTGGGTAGAGAGGAACCAGGCTCTGAGGGGTGACCAGTCCTCTAATGGGTGTACTGGGTAGAGAGGAACCAGGCTCTGAGGGGTGACCAGTCCTCTAATGGGTGTACTGGGTAGAGAGGACTGAGGCTCTGAGGGGTGACCAGTCCTCTAATGGGTGTACTGGGTAGAGAGGAACCAGGCTCTGAGGGATGACCAGTCCTCTAATGGGTGTACTGGGTAGAGAGGAACCAGGCTCTGAGGGTGACCAGTCCTCTAATGGGTGTACTGGGTAGAGAGGAACCAGGCTCTGAGGGGTGACCAGTCCTCTAATGGGTGTACTGGGTAGAGAGGAACCAGGCTCTGAGGGGTGACCAGTCCTCTAATGGGTGTACTGGGTAGAGAGGAACCAGGCTCTGAGGGGTGACCAGTCCTCTAATGGGTGTACTGGGTAGAGAGGAACCAGGCTCTGAGGGGTGACCAGTCCTCTAATGGGTGTACTGGGTAAACCAGAGGAACCAGGCTCTGAGGGGTGACCAGTCCTCTAATGGGTGTACTGGGTAGACCAGAGGAACCAGGCTCCGAGGGGTGACCAGTCCTCTAATGGGTGTACTGGGTAGACCAGAGGAACCAGGCTCTGAGAGGTGACCAGTCATCTAATGGGTGTACTGGGTAGACCAGAGGAACCAGGCTCTGAGGGGTGACCAGTCCTCTAATGGGTGTACTGGGTAAACCAGAGGAACCAGGCTCCGAGGGGTGACCAGTCCTCTAATGGGTGTACTGGGTAGACCAGAGGAACCAGGCTCTGAGAGGTGACCAGTCATCTAATGGGTGTACTGGGTAGACCAGAGGAACCAGGCTCTGAGGGGTGACCAGTCCTCTAGTGACTGTACTGGGTAGACCAGAGGAACCAGGCTCTGAAGGGTGGCCAGTCCTCTACTGGGTGTACTGGGTAGAGAGGAACCAGGCTCTGAGGGGTGACCAGTCCTCTACTGGCTGTACTGGGTAGACCAGAGGAACCAGGCAATGAGAGGTGAACTGTCCTCTACTGGCTGTACTGGGTAGACCAGAGGAACCAGGCTCTGAGGGGTGACCAGTCATCTAATGGGTGTACTGGGTAGACCAGAGGAACCAGGCTCTGAGGGGTGACCAGTCCTCTACTGGTTGTACTGGGTAGACCAGAGGAACCAGGCAATGAGAGGTGGGTAGACCAGAGGAACCAGGATCTGAGGGGTGACCAGTCCTCTACTGGCTGTACTGGGTAGAGAGGAACCAGGCTCTGAGGGGTGACCAGTCCTCTACTGGCTGTACTGGATAGACCAGAGGAACCAGGCTCTGAGGGGTGACCAGTCCTCTACTGGCTGTACTGGGTAAACCAGAGGAACCAGGCTCTGAGGGGTGACCAGTCCTCTAATGGGTGTACTGGGTAGACCAGAGGAACCAGGCTCTGAGAGGTGACCAGTCATCTAATGGGTGTACTGGGTAGACCAGAGGAACCAGGCTCTGAGGGGTGACCAGTCCTCTACTGACTGTACTGGGTAGACCAGAGGAACCAGGCTCTGAAGGGTGTCCAGTCCTCTACTGGGTGTACTGGGTAGAGAGGAACCAGGCTCTGAGGGGTGACCAGTCCTCTACTGGCTGTACTGGGTAGACCAGAGGAACCAGGCAATGAGAGGTGAACTGTCCTCTACTGGCTGTACTGGGTAGAGAGGAACCAGGATCTGAGGGGTGACCAGTCCTCTACTGGCTGTACTGGGTAGAGAGGAACCAGGCTCTGAGGGGTGACTAGTCCTCTTCTGGCTGTAGTGGGTAGACCAGAGGAACCAGGCTCTGAGGGGTGACCAGTCATCTAATGGGTGTACTGGATAGACCAGAGGAACCAGGCTCTGAGGGGTGACCAGTCCTCTACTGGTTGTACTGGGTAGAGAGGAACCAGGCTCTGAGGGGTGACTCCTACTCTTCTGGCTGTAGTGGGTAGACCAGAGGAACCAGGCAATGAGAGGTGGGTAGACCAGAGGAACCAGGCTCTGAGGGGTGACCAGTCATCTAATGGGTGTACTGGATAGACCAGAGGAACCAGGCTCTGAGGGGTGACCAGTCCTCTAATGGCTGTACTGGATAGACCAGAGGAACCAGGCTCTGAGGGGTGACCAGTCCTCTACTGGCTGTACTGGGTAGAGACGAACCAGGATCTGAGAGGTGCCTGCTGTGTACTATCATCTGTGTGTGTGTGTGTGTGTGTGTGTGTGTGTGTGTGTGTGTGTGTGTGTGTGTGTGTGTGTGTGTGTGTGTGTGTGTGTGTGTGTACCTGCAGTGTACTTGCAGATGAAATTGTTCTTGGTGTCACAGTTGTCATCGTTCCAATGGAACATGTAGAGTCCTCCGAGGCCGGGCGGGGCGGACGGTTGGTGGTACATCACCACACACACCTCGTAACCACAGGACGGCTCGTCCCAGTGCCAGTTCCTAACACACACGCAGGAACAAACACACACAGTAACACACATACGTAAAGTTACACACCGCTGTCTATTGTTATATGAACTATTCCATGTAAGCAGAAGGAGGCGTGGCTTAAAGCAGACCCAGCTGAAGGAGGCGTGGCTTAGAGCAGACCCACCTGAAGGAGGTGTATCTTAAAGCAGACCCAACTGAAGGAGGCGGGGCTTAAAGCAGACCCAACTGAAGGAGGCGTGGCTTAAAGCAACCCCAACTGAAGGAGGCGTGGCTTAAAGCAGACCCAACTGAAGGAGGCGGGGCTTAGATCAGACCCAGCTGAAGGAGGCGTGGCTTAAAGCAGACCCACCTGAAGGAGGCGGGGCTTATAACAGACCCACCTGATGGAGGCGGGGCTTAGAGCAGACCCACCTGAAGGAGGCGAGGCTCCCGTCGGTCCAGTAGTACTGTGAGGGACAGTCGTCAACGTTTTCCGTGTCACCATGGTTACGACGTAGGCCAATCCAGAAGTCTCCGTCGGAGGGACGGAGCTCAGTGACAAGCTGCTCTATGATTCGCTGCTCGGCCGGTGACTCAACGCTCAGCAGCTCCCCTCCGTCACGGCGACACGCTAGCCTCGCCTCCAGGAAGCTGAGCCGCCGTCCAGGGTCAGAAAAATATGCCAGTTTATAGCAGGGCCGGCCCCGATCCAACCTACACACACGCTGGCCTGCACACGCACAGACACACACTGTTACTATTGCTACGTACATCGATGGGGAAATGTACACTAATAATAGCTAGCTAAATTGGGACAGACATGTATTATTCATACAGGTTAGTAAACAACCCTGCACCTCACCTCTGACTTCAAACAACTCCGCTATGGAGGGACAGACAGACAGACAGAGAGAGAGAGACAGACAGACAGACAGAGAGAGAGGTGCCAGTTAATGTCATGTTATTTTATGTTTTATTTCTGTGTTAAATGAAACCCCCTCCACAGTGACATCACTTACACAGCAATATAATAACATCAACAACATTCTGATGTAGATGAGAGAGATTAGGCTAGGGCGGTATCCAGATTGTCATACCTTCATACCGACTTTGTGCCATACCGGGATATTCAGTACTACCGGCACTGAACACAAGGGGCGCTGTTTTCAACCCCATTGATAAACTGTAATCAAAAGGTTTAGCAATGCTAACAAGTACATGTACAATCCCATAGAGAATGTATTTTATAGTGTCTGACCTAAACTATACAAGTATACAATTAACTCAAAAATGCTACTCACATTTTGCGGCACATACATAACTAATTTTAGATATCAAGGCTCTTGACCCAGGGGATTCTCTGCTGTTACCAAGTGAATGCTTGATTTTGGAAGACGCTAATAGCCACTTAGCTAGATAGCTAAATAGCTACGACACTGTAAAATAGCAAACCAAATCCACAACTGCAGAACATTTAGCACATTTTAGACAGTTATCTTAATAGCTACAAGATATCTAGCTGGCAAACATTTAATTACGAATTCCATACTGTAATCAGATCTCTAGCGCATGCTGCACAACACTTTAAAAGTAGCAACAAATATTCGAATCGTTTTCTAATTAGATTTTTCCAAATACCCCGGTATATATGGTATACCTCCCAAGCCTAAGAGAGAACCAACCACTGTCTGTATCTGAGGAACAGAGATAATAGAGAACCAAACACAGTCTGTATCTGAGGATAGAGAACCAACCACTGTCTGTATCTGAGGAACAGAGATAATAGAGAACCAAACACAGTCTGTATCTGAGGATAGAGAACCAACCACTGTCTATATCTGAGGATAGAGAACCAACCACTGTCTGTATCTGAGGATAGAGAACCAACCACTGTCTGTATCTGAGGATAGAGAACCAACCACTGTCTGTATCTGAGGATAGAGAACCAACCACTGTCTGTATCTGAGGAACAGAGATAATAGAGAACCAAACACAGTCTGTATCTGAGGATAGAGAACCAACCACTGTCTGTATCTGAGGATAGAGAACCAACCACTGTCTGTATCTGAGGAACAGAGATAATAGAGAACCAAACACAGTCTGTATCTGAGGATAGAGAACCAACCACTGTCTGTATCTGAGGAACAGAGAACCAACCACTGTCTGTATCTGAGGATAGAGAACCAACCACTGTCTATATCTGAGGATAGAGAACCAACCACTGTCTGTATCTGAGGATAGAGAACCAACCACTGTCTATATCTGAGGATAGAGAACCAACCACTGTCTATATCTGAGGATAGAGAACCAACCACTGTCTATATCTGAGGATAGAGAACCAACCACTGTCTGTATCTGAGGATAGAGAACCAACCACTGTCTATATCTGAGGATAGAGAACCAACCACTGTCTGTATCTGAGGAACAGAGATAATAGAGAACCAAACACAGTCTGTATCTGAGGATAGAGAACCAACCACTGTCTGTATCTGAGGATAGAGAACCAACCACTGTCTATATCTGAGGATAGAGAACCAACCACTGTCTAAATCTGAGGATAGAGAACCAACCACTGTCTGTATCTGAGGAACAGAGATAATAGAGAACCAACCACTGTCTATATCTGAGGATAGAGAACCAACCACTGTCTATATCTGATGATAGAGAACCAACCACTGTCTGTATCTGAGGATAGAGAACCAACCACTGTCTATATCTGAGGATAGAGAACCAACCACTGTCTATATCTGAGGATAGAGAACCAACCACTGTCTATATCTGAGGATAGAGAACCAACCACTGTCTGTATCTGAGGATAGAGAACCAACCACTGTCTATATCTGAGGATAGAGAACCAACCACTGTCTGTATCTGAGGAACAGAGATAATAGAGAACCAAACACAGTCTGTATCTGAGGATAGAGAACCAACCACTGTCTGTGTCTGAGGATAGAGAACCAACCACTGTCTAAATCTGAGGATAGAGAACCAACCACTGTCTGTATCTGAGGAACAGAGATAATAGAGAACCAACCACTGTCTATATCTGAGGATAGAGAACCAACCACTGTCTAAATCTGAGGATAGAGAACCAACCACTGTATGTATCTGAGGATAGAGAACCAACCACTGTCTATATCTGAGGATAGAGAACCAACCACTGTCTGTATCTGAGGATAGAGAACCAACCACTGTCTGTATCTGAGGATAGAGAACCAACCACTGTCTGTATCTGAGGATAGAGAACCAACCACTGTCTGTATCTGATGATAGAGAACCAACCACTGTCTTTATCTGATGATAGAGAACCAACCACTGTCTTTATCTGAGGATAGAGAACCAACCACTGTCTATATCTGAGGATAGAGAACCAACCACTGTCTGTATCTGAGGATAGAGAACCAACCACTGTCTGTATCTGATGATAGAGAACCAACCACTGTCTTTATCTGATGATAGAGAACCAACCACTGTCTATATCTGATGATAGAGAACCAACCACTGTCTATATCTGAGGATAGAGAACCAACCACTGTCTATATCTGAGGAACAGAGAACCAACCACTGTCTGTATCTGAGGATAGAGAACCAACCACTGTCTATATCTGAGGATAGAGAACCAACCACTGTCTGTATCTGATGATAGAGAACCAACCACTGTCTGTATCTGAGGATAGAGAACCAACCACTGTTTATATCTGAGGATAGAGAACCAACCACTGTCTATATCTGAGGATAGAGAACCAACCACTGTCTGTATCTGAGGATAGAGAACCAACCACTGTCTGTATCTGATGATAGAGAACCAACCACTGTCTATATCTGAGGATAGAGAACCAACCACTGTCTATATCTGAGGATAGAGAACCAACCACTGTCTGTATCTGAGGATAGAGAACCAACCACTGTCTTTATCTGATGATAGAGAACCAACCACTGTCTATATCTGAGGATAGAGAACCAACCACTGTCTTTATCTGATGATAGAGAACCAACCACTGTCTATATCTGAGGATAGAGAACCAACCACTGTCTTTATCTGATGATAGAGAACCAACCACTGTCTTTATCTGATGATAGAGAACCAACCACTGTCTGTATCTGATGATAGAGAACCAACCACTGTCTATATCTGAGGATAGAGAACCAACCACTGTCTTTATCTGATGATAGAGAACCAACCACTGTCTATATCTGAGGATAGAGAACCAACCACTGTCTATATCTGATGATAGAGAACCAACCACTGTCTATATCTGAGGATAGAGAACCAACCACTGTCTATATCTGAGGATAGAGAACCAACCACTGTCTTTATCTGATGATAGAGAACCAACCACTGTCTATATCTGAGGATAGAGAACCAACCACTGTCTGTATCTGAGGATAGAGAACCAACCACTGTCTATATCTGAGGATAGAGAACCAACCACTGTCTGTATCTGAGGATAGAGAACCAACCACTGTCTGTATCTGAGGATAGAGAACCAACCACTGTCTATATCTGAGGATAGAGAACCAACCACTGTCTATATCTGATGATAGAGAACCAACCACTGTCTATATCTGAGGATAGAGAACCAACCACTGTCTATATCTGATGATAGAAAACCAACCACTGTCTATATCTGATGATAGAGAACCAACCACTGTCTATATCTGAGGATAGAGAACCAACCACGGTATATATATGTTGATAGAGAACCAACCGCTATCTGTATCTGAGGATAGAGAACCAACCACTGTCTGTATCTGAGGATAGAGAACCAACCACTGTCTATATCTGAGGATAGAGAACCAACCACTGTCTATATCTGAGGATAGAGAACCAACCACTGTCTGTATCTGAGGATAGAGAACCAACCACTGTCTGTATCTGAGGATAGAGAACCAACCACTGTCTGTATCTGATGATAGAGAACCAACCACTGTCTGTATCTGAGGATAGAGAACCAACCACTGTCTGTATCTGAGGATAGAGAACCAACCACTGTCTATATCTGAGGATAGAGAACCAACCACTGTCTATATCTGAGGATAGAGAACCAACCACTGTCTGTATCTGAGGATAGAGAACCAACCACTGTCTGTATCTGAGGATAGAGAACCAACCACTGTCTGTATCTGAGGATAGAGAACCAACCACTGTCTGTATCTGATGATAGAGAACCAACCACTGTCTATATCTGAGGATAGAGAACCAACCACTGTCTATATCTGAGGATAGAGAACCAACCACTGTCTTTATCTGAGGATAGAGAACCAACCACTGTCTGTATCTGAGGATAGAGAACCAACCACTGTCTGTATCTGAGGATAGAGAACCAACCACTGTCTATATCTGAGGATAGAGAACCAACCACTGTCTGTATCTGAGGATAGAGAACCAACCACTGTATGTATCTGAGGATAGAGAACCAACCACTGTCTATATCTGAGGATAGAGAACCAACCACTGTATGTATCTGAGGAACAGAGAACCAACCACTGTCTGTATCTGATGATTGAGAACCAACCACTGTCTGTATCTGAGGATAGAGAACCAACCACTGTCTATATCTGAGGATAGAGAACCAACCACTGTCTGTATCTGAGGATAGAGAACCAACCACTGTCTGTATCTGAGGATAGAGAACCAACCACTGTCTGTATCTGATGATAGAGAACCAACCACTGTCTATATCTGAGGATAGAGAACCAACCACTGTCTGTATCTGAGGATAGAGAACCAACCACTGTCTTTATCTGATGATAGAGAACCAACCACTGTCTATATCTGAGGATAGAGAACCAACCACTGTCTGTATCTGAGGATAGAGAACCAACCACTGTCTATATCTGAGGATAGAGAACCAACCATAGCTGTCTGTGATGAGCTTAATGCAGCATTTCTGCTCTGGCAAGACTTATGGGACGATGAGGCTACTGCAGAATCACTGTCTGGATTAATTAACAGCGTACTGTAACACCACAGTCTGTATATTAAGGCTTGTTACGCTTGTGTGAAAGTGTGTGTGTCTGTCTGTGGTATGTGTGAGCTGGAGTTTCCGATAGCCGGCTTTTGGCCGCTAAAAAAAATAGAAAAGCCAATTAATAAAACTGATGGCAATACCAGTCAATGTACAGTACTGTGCAAAGGTTTTAGGCAGGTGTGAAAAAATGCTGTAAATTAAGAATGCTTTAGACATGTTAATAGATTATATTTATCAATGAATTAAATGCAAAGTGAGTGAACAGAAGAAACATCTAAATCAAATCCATATTTGGTGTGACCACCCTTTCCCTTCAAAACAGCATCAATTCTTCTAGGTACACTTGCACAAAGTCATGAGTTTTGTAGGCATATAGTCAGGTGTATTATTAACCAATTATACCAAACAGGTGCTAATGATCATCAATTCATTATGTAGGTTGAAACACAATCATTAACAGGAACAGCTGTGTAGGAGGAATAACCTGGGTGAGGAACAACCAAACTCAGCTAACTAGGTGAGGTTGCTGAAGACAGTTTCCTGTCAAAAGTCAAGACTGAGTACAGCAACAACACAGAAGGTGGTTATATTGCATCAGCAAGGTCTCTCCCAGGCAGACATTAAGGCAGACATTAAGGCAGACATTAAGGCAGACATTAAGGCAGACATTAAGGCAGACAGGTCTCTCCCAGGCAGACATTTTAAGGCAGACATTAAGGCAGACAGGTCTCTCCCAGGCAGACATTAAGGCAGACATTAAGGCAGACAGGTCTCTCCCAGGCAGACATTAAGGCAGACAGGTCTCTCCCAGGCAGACATTAAGGCAGACAGGTCTCTCCCAGGCAGACATTAAGGCAGACAGGTCTCTCCCAGGCAGACATTAAGGCAGACATTAAGGCAGACATTAAGGCAGACAGGTCTCTAAGGCAGACATTAAGGCAGACATTAAGGCAGACAGGTCTCTCCCAGGCAGACATTAAGGCAGACATTAAGGCAGACAGGTCTCTCAGGTCTCTCCCAGGCAGACATTAAGGCAGACAGGTCTCTCAGGTCTCTCCCAGGCAGACATTAAGGCAGACAGGTCTCTCCCAGGCAGACATTAAGGCAGACATTAAGGCAGACAGGTCTCTCAGGTCTCTCCCAGGCAGACATTAAGGCAGACAGGTCTCTCAGGTCTCTCCCAGGCAGACATTAAGGCAGACAGGTCTCTCCCAGGCAGACATTAAGGCAGACAGGTCTCTCCCAGGCAGACATTAAGGCAGACAGGTCTCTCAGGTCTCTCCCAGGCAGACATTAAGGCAGACAGGTCTCTCAGGTCTCTCCCAGGCAGACATTAAGGCAGACAGGTCTCTCAGGTCTCTCCCAGGCAGACATTAAGGCAGACAGGTCTCTCCCAGGCAGACATTAAGGCAGACTGGTCTCTCCCAGGCAGACATTAAGGCAGACTGGTCTCTCCCAGGCAGACATTAAGGCAGACTGGTCTCTCCCAGGCAGACATTAAGGCAGACTGGTCTCTCCCAGGCAGACATTAAGGCAGACATTAAGGCAGACATTAAGGCAGACATTAAGGCAGACATTAAGGCAGACATTAAGGCAGACAGGTCTCTCCCAGGCAGACATTAAGGCAGACAGGTCTCTCCCAGGCAGACATTAAGGCAGACATTAAGGCAGACAGGTCTCACCCAGGCAGACATTAAGGCAGACATTAAGGCAGACAGGTCTCTCCCAGGCAGACATTAAGGCAGACAGGTCTCTCCCAGGCAGACATTAAGGCAGACATTAAGGCAGACAGGTCTCTCCCAGGCAGACATTAAGGCAGACATTAAGGCAGACAGGTCTCTCCCAGGCAGACATTAAGGCAGACAGGTCTCTCAGGTCTCTCCCAGGCAGACATTAAGGCAGACATTAAGGCAGACAGGTCTCTCAGGTCTCTCCCAGGCAGACATTAAGGCAGACATTAAGGCAGACAGGTCTCTCAGGTCTCTCCCAGGCAGACATTAAGGCAGACAGGTCTCTCAGGTCTCTCCCAGGCAGACATTAAGGCAGACATTAAGGCAGACAGGTCTCTCAGGTCTCTCCCAGGCAGACATTAAGGCAGACAGGTCTCTCAGGTCTCTCCCAGGCAGACATTAAGGCAGACAGGTCTCTCAGGTCTCTCCCAGGCAGACATTAAGGCAGACTGGTCTCTCAGGTCTCTCCCAGGCAGACATTAAGGCAGACATTAAGGCAGACGGGTCTCTCAGGTCTCTCCCAGGCAGACATTAAGGCAGACAGGTCTCTCAGGTCTCTCCCAGGCAGACATTAAGGCAGACATTAAGGCAGACAGGTCTCTCAGGTCTCTCCCAGGCAGACATTAAGGCAGACAGGTCTCTCAGGTCTCTCCCAGGCAGACATTAAGGCAGACAGGTCTCTCAGGTCTCTCCCAGGCAGACATTAAGGCAGACAGGTCTCTCAGGTCTCTCCCAGGCAGACATTAAGGCAGACAGGTCTCTCAGGTCTCTCCCAGGCAGACATTAAGGCAGACAGGTCTCTCAGGTCTCTCCCAGGCAGACATTAAGGCAGACATTAAGGCAGACAGGTCTCTCAGGTCTCTCCCAGGCAGACATTAAGGCAGACAGGTCTCTCAGGTCTCTCCCAGGCAGACATTAAGGCAGACAGGTCTCCCAGGCAGACATTAAGGCAGACTGGTCTCTCAGGTCTCTCCCAGTCAGACATTAAGGCAGACATTAAGGCAGACGGGTCTCTCAGGTCTCTCCCAGGCAGACATTAAGGCAGACTGGTCTCTCAGGTCTCTCCCAGGCAGACATTAAGGCAGACATTAAGGCAGACAGGTCTCTCAGGTCTCTCCCAGGCAGACATTAAGGCAGACATTAAGGCAGACAGGTCTCTCAGGTCTCTCCCAGGCAGACATTAAGGCAGACATTAAGGCAGACTGGTCTCTCAGGTCTCTCCCAGGCAGACATTAAGGCAGACATTAAGGCAGACAGGTCTCTCAGGTCTCTCCCAGGCAGACATTAAGGCAGACATTAAGGCAGACAGGTCTCTCAGGTCTCTCCCAGGCAGACATTAAGGCAGACAGGTCTCTCAGGTCTCTCCCAGGCAGACATTAAGGCAGACATTAAGGCAGACAGGTCTCTCAGGTCTCTCCCAGGCAGACATTAAGGCAGACATTAAGGCAGACAGGTCTCTCCCAGGCAGACATTAAGGCAGACTGGTCTCTCAGGTCTCTCCCAGGCAGACATTAAGGCAGACAGGTCTCTCAGGTCTCTCCCAGGCAGACATTAAGGCAGACAGGTCTCTCAGGTCTCTCCCAGGCAGACATTAAGGCAGACAGGTCTCTCAGGTCTCTCCCAGGCAGACATTAAGGCAGACAGGTCTCTCAGGTCTCTCCCAGGCAGACATTAAGGCAGACATTAAGGCAGACAGGTCTCTCAGGTCTCTCCCAGGCAGACATTAAGGCAGACAGGTCTCTCAGGTCTCTCCCAGGCAGACATTAAGGCAGACATTAAGGCAGACAGGTCTCTCAGGTCTCTCCCAGGCAGACATTAAGGCAGACAGGTCTCTCAGGTCTCTCCCAGGCAGACATTAAGGCAGACATTAAGGCAGACAGGTCTCTCAGGTCTCTCCCAGGCAGACATTAAGGCAGACATTAAGGCAGACAGGTCTCTCAGGTCTCTCCCAGGCAGACATTAAGGCAGACAGGTCTCTCAGGTCTCTCCCAGGCAGACATTAAGGCAGACAGGTCTCTCAGGTCTCTCCCAGGCAGACATTAAGGCAGACAGGTCTCTCAGGTCTCTCCCAGGCAGACATTAAGGCAGACAGGTCTCTCAGGTCTCTCCCAGGCAGACATTAAGGCAGACAGGTCTCTCAGGTCTCTCCCAGGCAGACATTAAGGCAGACAGGTCTCTCAGGTCTTTCCCAGGCAGACATTAAGGCAGACAGGTCTCTCAGGTCTCTCCCAGGCAGACATTAAGGCAGACAGGTCTCTCAGGTCTCTCCCAGGCAGACATTAAGGCAGACAGATCTCTCAGGTCTCTTCCAACGGAAAGCAGGCTTTGTCAGCGCGTCATACACCACTTTGATGACCTGGAGACAGCCTGGTTCCTCTCAGTTTACTATAGTTTTTCAATAGTAGATTGACAGGCTAGTGATTTAGCTGTCTGTTACTCATCTAGTTATTCTATAGTAGATTGACAGGCTAGTGATTTAGCTGTCTGTTACTCATCTAGTTTTTCTATAGTAGATTGACAGGCTAGTGATTTAGCTGTCTGTTACTCATCTAGTTATTCTATAGTAGATTGACAGGCTAGTGATTTAGCTGTCTGTTACTCATCTAGTTATTCTATAGTAGATTGACAGGCTAGTGATTTAGCTGTCTGTTACTCATCTAGTTATTCTATAGTAGATTGACAGGCTAGTGATTTAGCTGTCTGTTACTCATTTTGTTGGCTGAGGAAATGTGGACAGTAATTCTAACATCTTCATAGTGCTCATCAGAATTATGAGGAAATAAAGAAGGAATGTATATCATTGCATCCTTGATTTGCATGTTCTGTTAATATGAATTACCATAATCTAAATGTTCTGTTAATATGAATTACCATAATCTAAATGTTGTGTTAGTATGAATTACCATAATCTAAATGTTCTGTTAATATGAATTACCATAATCTAAATGTTCTGTTAGTATGAATTACCATAATCTAAATGTTCTGTTAGTATGAATTACCATAATCTGAATAGATTCGAGTTTCTTCCTCACTCCTGATTCGAGGAACTGCAGGTGTTACTTCCAGACTAGTCTCTGTGTTGCTGTGCTGTTTGTTGCTACTTGGCTACCAGCCAAACTTTTCGGTTTTTACTTTTAATAATTGTTAATCAATATGCATTTAACACATTTACCAACGTCTTAATTTTTTCCTCGCTCAATTTTTTCAACCCAGATGCTTTATCTGGACATGGTTCTACAAGACCACCAGATCACACCTGCTGAAACCAGTTTCCTGCTCTTCCACACCACATAAAATACATATCATTGCCACATCATTCGGTTCTAGAAGCATCTGCAGAACAACCAACCATCTCTGTGTCTGTTTCTGCCTCCCTGTCTCTACTGCTGCTGCTTGCTGAGACAGTTCATCAATCAATCAATTCATTCTCCCAGGTCGTTGTTGTAAATGAGAACGTGTTCTCAGTCAACTCACCTGGTAAAATAAGGAATACATTTCAAATAAATCAAATAATCAATCATGTATTGCTTCTGCTGAGCTGCCTACCAAAACTCAAAGATACCATTTTGGAAATGAGTTTGCCATCAATAAAGTGATTTGTTACCAGTTTTTTTTTTTTAATCAACAGTACACATTTTTGTATTTTGTAAAATATGTTGAGGCTGTCTACACTTTACACTTACATGTGATCGCTTTGAAAAGACAGGACTCGATGCACAGAAGTGCCACTGTGGTCAGATAGAGTTCACATCTGTCGGACCACCACAGACAGCTGGTGGCTTTTTAATTGTGGAAGATGGGCTCATAGTAATGACTGGAACGGAATCAATGGAATGGTTCCCATGTGTTTAATACTATTCCATTCACTCCGTTCCATCCATTATTATGAGCCGTCCTCCCCTCAGCAGCCTCCTGTGCTGACCACTTCAGGAGGTGGTCAGGGATGCATTGTGTGTGGATTTGTCCTCAGTCTGGGTGTCAGGGATGCATTGTGTGTGGATTTGTCCTCAGTCTGGGTGTCAGGGATGCATTGTGTGTGGATTTGTCCTCAGACTGGGTGTCAGGGATGCATTGTGTGTGGATTTCTCCTCAGTCTGGGTGTCAGGGAGGCATTGTGTGTGGATTTGTCCTCAGCCTGGGTGTCAGGGATGCATTGTGTGTGGATTTGTCCTCAGTCTGGGTGTCAGGGATGCATTGTGTGTGGATTTGTCCTCAGTCTGGGTGTCAGGGATGCATTGTGTGTGGATTTCTCCTCAGCCTGGATGCAATCAGGTGACTGAAAGCGCCTACAGTGGGGGACATCATCAGCACTCCTCCCACAAGTCTCCAGAAAACGTTTTGGGACCGAGAGGCACCTTTTCATTATAATGTTGGAGGAAATGTGTTCATAGCGTGTCAGGAACGTGTTTGCTGACTTCATAAATGCTAGCCAGCTAGCTTATTCAGAAAAACATGTGTTTGTCTATGTGATATACTAGCCAGCTAGCTTATTCAGAAAAACATGTGTTTGTCTATGTGATATGCTAGCCAGCTAGCTTATTCAGAAAAACATGTGTTTGTCTATGTAATATGCTAGCCAGCTAGCTTATTCAGAAAAACACATGTTTGTCTATGTAATATGCTAGCCAGCTAGCTTATTCAGAAAAACATGTGTTTGCCTATGTAATATGCTAGCCAGCTAGCTTATTCAGAAAAGCACATGTTTGTCTATGTAATATGCTAGCCTGTTAGCTTATTCAGAAAAACACATGTTTGTCTATGTGATATGCTAGCCAGCTAGCTTATTCAGAAAAACATGTGTTTGCCTATGTAATATGCTAGCCAGCTAGCTTATTCAGAAAAACATGTGTTTGCCTATGTGATATGCTAGCCAGGTAGCTTATTCAGAAAAACATGTTTGTCTATGTAATATGCTAGCCAGCTAGATTATTCAGAAACACACGTGTTTTGTCTATGTGATATGCTAGCCAGCTAGCTTATTCAGAAAAACACGTGTTTGTCTATGTAATATTCTAGCCAGCTAGCTTATTCAGAAAAACATGTGTTTGTCTATGTGATATGCTAGCCAGCTAGCTTATTCAGAAAAACACATGTTTGTCTATGTAATATGCTAGCGTGTTAGCTTATTCAGAAAAACACATGTTTGTCTATGTAATATGCTAGCGTGTTAGCTTATTCAGAAAAACACATGTTTGTCTATGTAATATGCTTGCCAGCTAGCTTATTCAGAAAAACATGTGTTTGCCTATGTAATATGCTAGCCAGCTAGCTTATTCAGAAAAACACATGTTTGTCTATGTAATATGCTAGCCTGTTAGCTTATTCAGAAAAACACATGTTTGTCTATGTAATATGCTAGCCAGCTAGCTTATTCAGAAAAACATGTGTTTGCCTATGTAATATGCTAGCCAGCTAGCTTATTCAGAAAAACATGTGTTTGCCTATGTGATATGCTAGCCAGCTAGCTTATTCAGAAAAACATGTGTTTGCCTATGTAATATGCCAGCCAGCTAGCTTATTCAGAAAAACATGTGTTTGCCTATGTGATATGCTAGCCAGCTAGCTTATTCTGAAAAGCACGTGTTTGTCTATGTAATATGCTAGCCAGCTAGATTAATCAGAAACACACGTGTTTTGTCTATGTGATATGCTAGCCAGCTAGCTTATTCAGAAAAACATGTGTTTGTCTATGTGATATGCTAGCCAGCTAGCTTATTCAGAAAAACACGTGTTTGTCTATGTGATATGCTAGCCAGCTAGCTTATTCAGAAAAGCACGTGTTTGTCTATGTAATATGCTAGCCAGCTAGATTATTCAGAAACACACGTGTTTTGTCTATGTGATATGCTAGCCAGCTAGCTTATTCAGAAAAACACGTGTTTCTCTATGTAATATTCTAGCCAGCTAGCTTATTCAGAAAAACATGTGTTTGTCTATGTGATATGCTAGCCAGCTAGCTAATTCAGAAAAACATGTGTTTGTCTATGTGATATGCTAGCCAGCTAGCTTATTCAGAAAAACACATGTTTGTCTATGTAATATGCTAGCCAGCTAGCTTATTCAGAAAAACATGTGTTTGCCTATGTAATATGCTAGCCAGCTAGCTTATTCAGAAAAACATGTGTTTGCCTATGTGATATGCTAGCCAGCTAGCTTATTCAGAAAACACATGTTTGTCTATGTGATATGCTAGCCAGCTAGCTTATTCAGAAAAACACATGTTTGTCTATGTAATATGCTAGCCAGCTAGCTTATTCAGAAAAACATGTGTTTGCCTATGTAATATGCTAGCCAGCTAGCTTATTCAGAAAAACATGTGTTTGCCTATGTGATATGCTAGCCAGCTACCTTATTCAGAAAAACATGTGTTTGCCTATGTGATATGCTAGCCAGCTAGCTTATTCAGAAAAGCACGTGTTTGTCTATGTAATATGCTAGCCAGCTAGATTATTCAGAAACACACGTGTTTTGTCTATGTGATATGCTAGCCAGCTAGCTTATTCAGAAAAACACATGTTTGTCTATGTAATACGCTAGCCAGCTAGCTTATTCAGAAAAACACGTGTTTGTATATGTAATATTCTAGCCAGCTAGCTTATTCAGAAAAACATGTATTTGTCTATGTGATATGCTAGCCAGCTAGCTTATTCAGAAAAACACATGTTTGTCTATGTAATATGCTAGCCAGCTAGCTTATTCAGAAAAACATGTGTTTGCCTATGTAATATGCTAGCCAGCTAGCTTATTCAGAAAAACACATGTTTGTCTATGTAATATGCTAGCCTGTTAGCTTATTCAGAAAAACACATGTTTGTCTATGTAATATGCTAGCCAGCTAGCTTATTCAGAAAAACATGTGTTTGCCTATGTAATATGCTAGCCAGCTAGCTTATTCAGAAAAACATGTGTTTGCCTATGTGATATGCTAGCCAGCTAGCTTATTCAGAAAAACATGTGTTTGCCTATGTAATATGCCAGCCAGCTAGCTTATTCAGAAAAACATGTGTTTGCCTATGTGATATGCTAGCCAGCTAGCTTATTCTGAAAAGCACGTGTTTGTCTATGTAATATGCTAGCCAGCTAGATTAATCAGAAACACACGTGTTTTGTCTATGTGATATGCTAGCCAGCTAGCTTATTCAGAAAAACATGTGTTTGTCTATGTAATATGCTAGCCAGCTAGCTTATTCAGAAAAACACGTGTTTGTCTATGTGATATGCTAGCCAGCTAGCTTATTCAGAAAAGCACGTGTTTGTCTATGTAATATGCTAGCCAGCTAGATTATTCAGAAACACACGTGTTTTGTCTATGTGATATGCTAGCCAGCTAGCTTATTCAGAAAAACACGTGTTTCTCTATGTGATATTCTAGCCAGCTAGCTTATTCAGAAAAACATGTGTTTGTCTATGTGATATGCTAGCCAGCTAGCTAATTCAGAAAAACATGTGTTTGTCTATGTGATATGCTAGCCAGCTAGCTTATTCAGAAAAACACATGTTTGTCTATGTAATATGCTAGCCTGTTAGCTTATTCAGAAAAACACATGTTTGTCTATGTAATATGCTAGCCAGCTAGCTTATTCAGAAAAACATGTGTTTGCCTATGTAATATGCTAGCCAGCTAGCTTATTCAGAAAAACACATGTTTGTCTATGTAATATGCTAGCCAGCTAGCTTATTCAGAAAAACACATGTTTGTCTATGTAATATGCTAGCCAGCTAGCTTATTCAGAAAAACATGTGTTTGCCTATGTAATATGCTAGCCAGCTAGCTTATTCAGAAAAACATGTGTTTGCCTATGTGATATGCTAGCCAGCTACCTTATTCAGAAAAACATGTGTTTGCCTATGTGATATGCTAGCCAGCTAGCTTATTCAGAAAAACATGTGTTTGTCTATGTAATATGCTAGCCAGCTAGATTATTCAGAAACACACGTGTTTTGTCTATGTGATATGCTAGCCAGCTAGCTTATTCAGAAAAACACATGTTTGTCTATGTAATACGCTAGCCAGCTAGCTTATTCAGAAAAACACGTGTTTGTATATGTAATATTCTAGCCAGCTAGTTTATTCAGAAAAACACGTATTTGTCTATGTGATATGCTAGCCAGCTAGCTTATTCAGAAAAACATGTGTTTGCCTATGTGATATGCTAGCCAGCTAGCTTATTCAGAAAAACATGTGTTTGCCTATGTAATATGCCAGCCAGCTAGCTTATTCAGAAAAACATGTGTTTGCCTATGTGATATGCTAGCCAGCTAGCTTATTCAGAAAAGCACGTGTTTGTCTATGTAATATGCTAGCCAGCTAGATTAATCAGAAACACACGTGTTTTGTCTATGTGATATGCTAGCCAGCTAGCTTATTCAGAAAAACATGTGTTTGTCTATGTGATATGCTAGCCAGCTAGCTTATTCAGAAAAACATGTGTTTGCCTATGTAATATGCTAGCCAGCTAGCTTATTCAGAAAAACATGTGTTTGCCTATGTAATATGCTAGCCAGCTAGCTTATTCAGAAAAACACATGTTTGTCTATGTAATATGCTAGCCTGTTAGCTTATTCAGAAAAACACATATTTGTCTATGTAATACGCTAGCCAGCTAGCTTATTCAGAAAAACACGTGTTTGTCTATGTAATATTCTAGCCAGCTAGCTTATTCAGAAAAACATGTTTGTCTATGTGATATGCTAGCCAGCTAGCTTATTCAGAAAAACACATGTTTGTCTATGTAATATGCTAGCCTGTTAGCTTATTCAGAAAAACACATGTTTGTCTATGTAATATGCTAGCCAGCTAGCTTATTCAGAAAAACATGTGTTTGCCTATGTAATATGCTAGCCAGCTAGCTTATTCAGAAAAACACATGTTTGTCTATGTAATATGCTAGCCAGCTAGCTTATTCAGAAAAACACATGTTTGTCTATGTAATATGCTAGCCAGCTAGCTTATTCAGAAAAACATGTGTTTGCCTATGTAATATGCTAGCCAGCTACCTTATTCAGAAAAACATGTGTTTGCCTATGTGATATGCTAGCCAGCTAGCTTATTCAGAAAAACATGTGTTTGTCTATGTAATATGCTAGCCAGCTAGCTTATTCAGAAAAACATGTGTTTGTCTATGTGATATGCTAGCCAGCTAGCTTATTCAGAAAAACATGTGTTTGCCTATGTGATATGCTAGCCAGCTAGCTTATTCAGAAAAACATGTGTTTGCCTATGTAATATGCTAGCCAGCTAGCTTATTCAGAAAAACACATGTTTGTCTATGTAATATGCTAGCCAGCTAGCTTATTCAGAAAAACACATGTTTGTCTATGTAATATGCTAGCCAGCTAGCTTATTCAGAAAAACATGTGTTTGCCTATGTAATATGCTAGCCAGCTAGCTTATTCAGAAAAACATGTGTTTGCCTATGTAATATGCTAGCCAGCTAGCTTATTCAGAAAAACACATGTTTGTCTATGTAATATGCTAGCCAGCTAGCTTATTCAGAAAAACATGTGTTTGCCTATGTAATATGCTAGCCAGCTAGCTTATTCAGAAAAACATGTGTTTGCCTATGTAATATGCTAGCCAGCTAGCTTATTCAGAAAAACATGTGTTTGTCTATGTAATATGCTAGCCAGCTAGCTTATTCAGAAAAACATGTGTTTGCCTATGTAATATGCTAGCCAGCTAGCTTATTCAGAAAAACACATGTTTGTCTATGTAATATGCTAGCCAGCTAGCTTATTCAGAAAAACACATGTTTGTCTATGTAATATGCTAGCCAGCTAGCTTATTCAGAAAAACATGTGTTTGCCTATGTAATATGCTAGCCAGCTAGCTTATTCAGAAAAACATGTGTTTGCCTATGTAATATGCTAGCCAGCTAGCTTATTCAGAAAAACACATGTTTGTCTATGTAATATGCTAGCCAGCTAGCTTATTCAGAAAAACACATGTTTGTCTATGTAATATGCTAGCCAGCTAGCTTATTCAGAAAAACATGTGTTTGCCTATGTAATATGCTAGCCAGCTAGCTTATTCAGAAAAACATGTGTTTGCCTATGTGATATGCTAGCCAGCTACCTTATTCAGAAAAACATGTGTTTGCCTATGTGATATGCTAGCCAGCTAGCTTATTCAGAAAAACATGTGTTTGTCTATGTAATATGCTAGCCAGCTAGCTTATTCAGAAAAACATGTGTTTGTCTATGTGATATGCTAGCCAGCTAGCTTATTCAGAAAAACATGTGTTTGCCTATGTAATATGCTAGCCAGCTAGCTTATTCAGAAAAACATGTGTTTGTCTATGTGATATGCTAGCCAGCTAGCTTATTCAGAAAAGCACGTGTTTGTCTATGTAATATGCTAGCCAGCTAGATTATTCAGAAACACACGTGTTTTGTCTATGTGATATGCTAGCCAGCTAGCTTATTCAGAAAAACACATGTTTGTCTATGTAATACGCTAGCCAGCTAGCTTATTCAGAAAAACACGTGTTTGTATATGTAATATTCTAGCCAGCTAGCTTATTCAGAAAAACACGTATTTGTCTATGTGATATGCTAGCCAGCTAGCTTATTCAGAAAAACATGTGTTTGTCTATGTGATATGCTAGCCAGCTAGCTTATTCAGAAAAACATGTGTTTGTCTATGTAATATGCTAGCCAGCTAGCTTATTCAGAAAAACACATGTTTGTCTATGTAATATGCTAGCCAGCTAGCTTATTCAGAAAAACACGTGTTTGTCTATGTGAAATGCTAGCCAGCTAGCTTATTCAGAAAAACACATGTTTGTCTATGTAATACGCTAGCCAGCTAGCTTATTCAGAAAAACACGTGTTTGTCTATGTAATATTCTAGCCAGCTAGCTTATTCAGAAAAACATGTGCTTGCCTATGTAATATATGCTAGCCAGCTAGATTATTCAGAAACACACGTGTTTTGTCTATGTGAAATGCTAGCCAGCTAGCTTATTCAGAAAAACACGTGTTTGTCTATGTAATATGCTAGCCAGCTAGATTATTCAGAAAAACATGTGTTTGTCTATGTGATATGCTAGCCAGCTAGCTTATTCAGAAAAACACATGTTTGTCTATGTAATATGCTAGCCTGTTAGCTTATTCAGAAAAACACATGTTTGTCTATGTAATATGCTAGCCAGCTAGCTTATTCAGAAAAACATGTGTTTGCCAATGTAATATGCTAGCCAGCTAGATTATTCAGAAACACACGTGTTTTGTCTATGTGATATGCTAGCCAGCTAGCTTATTCAGAAAAACACATGTTTGTCTATGTAATACGCTAGCCAGCTAGCTTATTCAGAAAAACACGTGTTTGTCTATGTAATATGCTAGCCAGCTAGCTTATTCAGAAAAACATGTGTTTGCCTATGTAATATGCTAGCCAGCTAGCTTATTCAGAAAAACACATGTTTGTCTATGTAATATGCTAGCCTGTTAGCTTATTCAGAAAAACACATGTTTGTCTATGTAATATGCTAGCCAGCTAGCTTATTCAGAAAAACATGTGTTTGCCTATGTAATATGCTAGCCAGCTAGCTTATTCAGAAAAACACATGTTTGTCTATGTAATATGCTAGCCAGCTAGATTATTCAGAAACACAGGTGTTTTGTCTATGTGATATGCTAGCCAGCTAGCTTATTCAGAAAAACACATGTTTGTCTATGTAATATGCTAGCCAGCTAGCTTATTCAGAAAAACATGTGTTTGCCTATGTAATATGCTAGCCAGCTAGCTTATTCAGAAAAACACATGTTTGTCTATGTAATATGCTAGCCTGTTAGCTTATTCAGAAAAACACATGTTTGTCTATGTAATATGCTAGCCAGCTAGCTTATTCAGAAAAACATGTGTTTGCCTATGTAATATGCTAGCCAGCTAGCTTATTCAGAAAAACACATGTTTGTCTATGTAATATGCTAGCCTGTTAGCCAAACATGTGTTTTTCTGAATAAGCTAACAGGCTAGCATATTACATAGACAAACATGTGTTTTTCTGAATAAGCTATGTAATATGCTAGCCAGCTAGCTTATTCAGAAAAACACGTGTTTGCCTATGTAATATGCTAGCCAGCTACCTTATTCAGAAAAACATGTGTTTGCCTATGTAATATGCTAGCCAGCTAGCTTATTCAGAAAAACACATGTTTGTCTATGTAATATGCTAGCCAGCTAGCTTATTCAGAAAAACACATGTTTGTCTATGTAATATGCTAGCCAGCTAGCTTATTCAGAAAAACACGTGTTTGCCTATGTAATATGCTAGCCAGCTAGCTTATTCAGAAAAACATGTGTTTGCCTATGTGATATGCTAGCCAGCTACCTTATTCAGAAAAACATGTGTTTGCCTATGTGATATGCTAGCCAGCTAGCTTATTCAGAAAAACATGTGTTTGTCTATGTAATATGCTAGCCAGCTAGCTTATTCAGAAAAACATGTGTTTGTCTATGTGATATGCTAGCCAGCTAGCTTATTCAGAAAAACATGTGTTTGCCTATGTGATATGCTAGCCAGCTAGCTTATTCAGAAAAACATGTGTTTGTCTATGTAATATGCTAGCCAGCTAGCTTATTCAGAAAAACATGTGTTTGTCTATGTGATATGCTAGCCAGCTAGCTTATTCAGAAAAGCACGTGTTTGTCTATGTAATATGCTAGCCAGCTAGATTATTCAGAAACACACGTGTTTTGTCTATGTGATATGCTAGCCAGCTAGCTTATTCAGAAAAACACATGTTTGTCTATGTAATACGCTAGCCAGCTAGCTTATTCAGAAAAACACGTGTTTGTATATGTAATATTCTAGCCAGCTAGCTTATTCAGAAAAACACGTATTTGTCTATGTGATATGCTAGCCAGCTAGCTTATTCAGAAAAACATGTGTTTGTCTATGTGATATGCTAGCCAGCTAGCTTATTCAGAAAAACATGTGTTTGTCTATGTAATATGCTAGCCAGCTAGCTTATTCAGAAAAACACATGTTTGTCTATGTAATATGCTAGCCAGCTAGCTTATTCAGAAAAACACGTGTTTGTCTATGTAATATGCTAGCCAGCTAGCTTATTCAGAAAAACACATGTTTGTCTATGTAATATGCTAGCCTGTTAGCTTATTCAGAAACACACGTGTTTTGTCTATGTGAAATGCTAGCCAGCTAGCTTATTCAGAAAAACACATGTTTGTCTATGTAATATGCTAGCCAGCTAGCTTATTCAGAAAAACACGTGTTTGTCTATGTAATATTCTAGCCAGCTAGCTTATTCAGAAAAACATGTGCTTGCCTATGTAATATGCTAGCCGGCTAGATTATTCAGAAACACACGTGTTTTGTCTATGTGAAATGCTAGCCAGCTAGCTTATTCAGAAAAACACGTGTTTGTCTATGTAATATGCTAGCCAGCTAGATTATTCAGAAAAACACGTGTTTTGTCTATGTGATATGCTAGCCAGCTAGCTTATTCAGAAAAACACATGTTTGTCTATGTAATACGCTAGCCAGCTAGCTTATTCAGAAAAACACGTGTTTGTCTATGTAATATGCTAGCCAGCTAGCTTATTCAGAAAAACATGTGTTTGCCTATGTAATATGCTAGCCAGCTAGCTTATTCAGAAAAACACATGTTTGTCTATGTAATATGCTAGCCTGTTAGCTTATTCAGAAAAACACATGTTTGTCTATGTAATATGCTAGCCAGCTAGCTTATTCAGAAAAACATGTGTTTGCCTATGTAATATGCTAGCCAGCTAGCTTATTCAGAAAAGCACGTGGTTGTCTATGTAATATGCTAGCCAGCTAGATTATTCAGAAACACAGGTGTTTTGTCTATGTGATATGCTAGCCAGCTAGCTTATTCAGAAAAACACATGTTTGTCTATGTAATATGCTAGCCAGCTAGCTTATTCAGAAAACATGTGTTTGCCTATGTAATATGCTAGCCAGCTAGCTTATTCAGAAAAACACATGTTTGTCTATGTAATATGCTAGTCTGTTAGCTTATTCAGAAAAACACATGTTTGTCTATGTAATATGCTAGCCAGCTAGCTTATTCAGAAAAACATGTGTTTGCCTATGTAACATGCTAGCCAGCTAGCTTATTCAGAAAAACACATGTTTGTCTATGTAATATGCTAGCATGTTAGCCAAACATGTGTTTTTCTGAATAAGCTAACAGGCTAGCATATTACATAGACAAACATGTGTTTTTCTGAATAAGCTATGTAATATGCTAGCCAGCTAGCTTATTCAGAAAAACATGTGTTTGCCTATGTAATATGCTAGCCAGCTAGCTTATTCAGAAAAACATGTGTTTGTCTATGTGATATGCTAGCCAGCTAGCTTATTCAGAAAAACACATGTTTGTCTATGTAATATGCTAGCCAGCTAGCTTATTCAGAAAAACATGTGTTTGCCTATGTAATATGCTAGCCAGCTAGCTTATTCAGAAAAACATGTGTTTGCCTATGTGATATGCTAGCCAGCTACCTTATTCAGAAAAACATGTGTTTGCCTATGTGATATGCTAGCCAGCTAGCTTATTCAGAAAAACATGTGTTTGTCTATGTAATATGCTAGCCAGCTAGCTTATTCAGAAAAACATGTGTTTGTCTATGTAATATGCTAGCCAGCTAGCTTATTCAGAAAAACACATGTTTGTCTATGTAATATGCTAGCCAGCTAGCTTATTCAGAAAAACACGTGTTTGTCTATGTAATATTCTAGCCAGCTAGCTTATTCAGAAAAACATGTTTGTCTATGTGATATGCTAGCCAGCTAGCTTATTCAGAAAAACACATGTTTGTCTATGTAATATGCTAGCCTGTTAGCTTATTCAGAAAAACACATGTTTGTCTATGTAATATGCTAGCCAGCTAGCTTATTCAGAAAAACACGTGTTTGTCTATGTAATATTCTAGCCAGCTAGCTTATTCAGAAAAACATGTTTGTCTATGTGATATGCTAGCCAGCTAGCTTATTCAGAAAAACACATGTTTGTCTATGTAATATGCTAGCCTGTTAGCTTATTCAGAAAAACACATGTTTGTCTATGTAATATGCTAGCCAGCTAGCTTATTCAGAAAAACATGTGTTTGCCTATGTAATATGCTAGCCAGCTAGCTTATTCAGAAAAACATGTGTTTGCCTATGTGATATGCTAGCCAGCTAGCTTATTCAGAAAAACATGTGTTTGTCTATGTAATATGCTAGCCAGCTAGCTTATTCAGAAAAACACGTATTTGTCTATGTGATATGCTAGCCAGCTAGCTTATTCAGAAAAACATGTGTTTGTCTATGTGATATGCTAGCCAGCTAGCTTATTCAGAAAAACATGTGTTTGTCTATGTAATATGCTAGCCAGCTAGCTTATTCAGAAAAACACATGTTTGTCTATGTAATATGCTAGCCTGTTAGCTTATTCAGAAAAACACATGTTTGTCTATGTAATACGCTAGCCAGCTAGCTTATTCAGAAAAACACGTGTTTGTCTATGTAATATGCTAGCCTGTTAGCTTATTCAGAAACACACGTGTTTTGTCTATGTGAAATGCTAGCCAGCTAGCTTATTCAGAAAAACACATGTTTGTCTATGTAATACGCTAGCCAGCTAGCTTATTCAGAAAAACACGTGTTTGTCTATGTAATATTCTAGCCAGCTAGCTTATTCAGAAAAACACATGTTTGTCTATGTAATATGCTAGCCAGCTAGCTTATTCAGAAAAACATGTGTTTGCCTATGTGATATGCTAGCCAGCTAGCTTATTCAGAAAAACATGTGTTTGTCTATGTAATATGCTAGCCAGCTAGCTTATTCAGAAAAACATGTGTTTGTCTATGTAATATGCTAGCCAGCTAGCTTATTCAGAAAAACATGTGTTTGTCTATGTGATATGCTAGCCAGCTAGCTTATTCAGAAAAGCACGTGTTTGTCTATGTAATATGCTAGCCAGCTAGATTATTCAGAAACACACGTGTTTTGTCTATGTGATATGCTAGCCAGCTAGCTTATTCAGAAAAACACATGTTTGTCTATGTAATACGCTAGCCAGCTAGCTTATTCAGAAAAACACGTGTTTGTCTATGTAATATTCTAGGCAGCTAGCTTATTCAGAAAAACACGTATTTGTCTATGTGATATGCTAGCCAGCTAGCTTATTCAGAAAAACATGTGTTTGTCTATGTGATATGCTAGCCAGCTAGCTTATTCAGAAAAACATGTGTTTGTCTATGTAATATGCTAGCCAGCTAGCTTATTCAGAAAAACACATGTTTGTCTATGTAATATGCTAGCCTGTTAGCTTATTCAGAAAAACACATGTTTGTCTATGTAATATGCTAGCCAGCTAGCTTATTCAGAAAAACACATGTTTGTCTATGTAATATGCTAGCTTGTTAGCTTATTCAGAAACACACGTGTTTTGTCTATGTGAAATGCTAGCCAGCTAGCTTATTCAGAAAAACACATGTTTGTCTATGTAATATGCTAGCCAGCTAGCTTATTCAGAAAAACACGTGTTTGTCTATGTAATATTCTAGCCAGCTAGCTTATTCAGAAAAACATGTGCTTGCCTATGTAATATGCTAGCCGGCTAGATTATTCAGAAACACACGTGTTTTGTCTATGTGAAATGCTAGCCAGCTAGCTTATTCAGAAAAACACGTGTTTGTCTATGTAATATGCTAGCCAGCTAGATTATTCAGAAAAACACGTGTTTTGTCTATGTGATATGCTAGCCAGCTAGCTTATTCAGAAAAACACATGTTTGTCTATGTAATACGCTAGCCAGCTAGCTTATTCAGAAAAACACGTGTTTGTCTATGTAATATGCTAGCCAGCTAGCTTATTCAGAAAAACATGTGTTTGCCTATGTAATATGCTAGCCAGCTAGCTTATTCAGAAAAACACATGTTTGTCTATGTAATATGCTAGCCTGTTAGCTTATTCAGAAAAACACATGTTTGTCTATGTAATATGCTAGCCAGCTAGCTTATTCAGAAAAACATGTGTTTGCCTATGTAATATGCTAGCCAGCTAGCTTATTCAGAAAAACACATGTTTGTCTATGTAATATGCTAGCCAGCTAGATTATTCAGAAACACAGGTGTTTTGTCTATGTGATATGCTAGCCAGCTAGCTTATTCAGAAAAACACATGTTTGTCTATGTAATATGCTAGCCAGCTAGCTTATTCAGAAAAACATGTGTTTGCCTATGTAATATGCTAGCCAGTTAGCTTATTCAGAAAAACACATGTTTGTCTATGTAATATGCTAGTCTGTTAGCTTATTCAGAAAAACACATGTTTGTCTATGTAATATGCTAGCCAGCTAGCTTATTCAGAAAAACATGTGTTTGCCTATGTAATATGCTAGCCAGCTAGCTAATTCAGAAAAACATGTGTTTGTCTATGTGATATGCTAGCCAGCTAGCTTATTCAGAAAAACACATGTTTGTCTATGTAATATGCTAGCCTGTTAGACAAACATGTGTTTTCTGAATAAGCTAACAGGCTAGCATATTACATAGACAAACATGTGTTTTTCTGAATAAGCTAGCTGGCTAGCATATCACATAGACAAACACATGTTTTTCTGAATAAGCTATGTAATATGCTAGCCAGCTAGCTTATTCAGAAAAACATGTGTTTGCCTATGTAATATGCTAGCCAGCTAGCTTATTCAGAAAAACACATGTTTGTCTATGTAATATGCTAGCCAGCTAGCTTATTCAGAAAAACACATGTTTGTCTATGTAATATGCTAGCCAGCTAGCTTATTCAGAAAAACATGTGTTTGCCTATGTAATATGCTAGCCAGCTAGCTTATTCAGAAAAACATGTGTTTGCCTATGTGATATGCTAGCCAGCTACCTTATTCAGAAAAACACGTGTTTGTCTATGTGATATGCTAGCCAGCTAGCTTATTCAGAAAAACATGTGTTTGTCTATGTGATATGCTAGCCAGCTAGCTTATTCAGAAAAACATGTGTTTGTCTATGTAATATGCTAGCCAGCTAGCTTATTCAGAAAAACACATGTTTGTCTATGTAATACGCTAGCCAGCTAGCTTATTCAGAAAAACACGTGTTTGTCTATGTAATATTCTAGCCAGCTAGCTTATTCAGAAAAACATGTTTGTCTATGTGATATGCTAGCCAGCTAGCTTATTCAGAAAAACACATGTTTGTCTATGTAATATGCTAGCCTGTTAGCTTATTCAGAAAAACACATGTTTGTCTATGTAATATGCTAGCCAGCTAGCTTATTCAGAAAAACACGTGTTTGTCTATGTAATATTCTAGCCAGCTAGCTTATTCAGAAAAACATGTTTGTCTATGTGATATGCTAGCCAGCTAGCTTATTCAGAAAAACATGTGTTTGTCTATGTGATATGCTAGCCAGCTAGCTTATTCAGAAAACACATGTTTGTCTATGTAATATGCTAGCCTGTTAGCTTATTCAGAAAAACACATTTTTGTCTATGTAATATGCTAGCCAGCTAGCTTATTCAGAAAAACACATGTTTGTCTATGTAATATGCTAGCCTGTTAGCTTATTCAGAAACACACGTGTTTGTCTATGTAATATTCTAGCCAGCTCGCTTATTCAGAAAAACACATGTTTGTCTATGTAATATGCTAGCCTGTTAGCTTATTCAGAAAAACACATGTTTGTCTATGTAATATGCTAGCCAGCTAGCTTATTCAGAAAAACATGTGTTTGTCTATGTGATATGCTAGCCAGCTAGCTTATTCAGAAAAACACATGTTTGTCTATGTAATATGCTAGCCAGCTAGCTTATTCAGAAAAACACATGTTTGTCTATGTAATATGCTAGCCTGTTAGCTTATTCAGAAACACACTTGTTTTGTCTATGAAAATGCTAGCCAGCTAACTTATTCAGAAAAACACATGTTTGTCTATGTAATATGCTAGCCAGCTAGCTTATTCAGAAAAACACGTGTTTGTCTATGTAATATTCTAGCCAGCTAGCTTATTCAGAAAAACATGTGTTTGTCTATGTAATATGCTAGCCAGCTAGCTTATTCAGAAAAACATGTGTTTGCCTATGTGATATGCTAGCCAGCTAGCTTATTCAGAAAAACATGTGTTTGTCTATGTAATATGCTAGCCAGCTAGCTTATTCAGAAAAACATGTGTTTGCCTATGTAATATGCTAGCCAGCTAGCTTATTCAGAAAAACACATGTTTGTCTATGTAATATGCTAGCCAGCTAGCTTATTCAGAAAAACACATGTTTGTCTATGTAATATGCTAGCCAGCTAGCTTATTCAGAAAAACATGTGTTTGCCTATGTAATATGCTAGCCAGCTAGCTTATTCAGAAAAACATGTGTTTGCCTATGTAATATGCTAGCCAGCTAGCTTATTCAGAAAAACACATGTTTGTCTATGTAATATGCTAGCCAGCTAGCTTATTCAGAAAAACATGTGTTTGCCTATGTGATATGCTAGCCAGCTACCTTATTCAGAAAAACATGTGTTTGCCTATGTGATATGCTAGCCAGCTAGCTTATTCAGAAAAACATGTGTTTGTCTATGTAATATGCTAGCCAGCTAGCTTATTCAGAAAACATGTGTTTGCCTATGTAATATGCTAGCCAGCTAGCTTATTCAGAAAAACACATGCTTGTCTATGTAATATGCTAGCCAGCTAGCTTATTCAGAAAAACACATGTTTGTCTATGTAATATGCTAGCCAGCTAGCTTATTCAGAAAAACATGTGTTTGCCTATGTAATATGCTAGCCAGCTAGCTTATTCAGAAAAACATGTGTTTGCCTATTTAATATGCTAGCCAGCTAGCTTATTCAGAAAAACACATGTTTGTCTATGTAATATGCTAGCCAGCTAGCTTATTCAGAAAAACATGTGTTTGTCTATGTAATATGCTAGCCAGCTAGCTTATTCAGAAAAACATGTGTTTGCCTATGTAATATGCTAGCCAGCTAGCTTATTCAGAAAAACATGTGTTTGCCTATGTGATATGCTAGCCAGCTACCTTATTCAGAAAAACATGTGTTTGCCTATGTGATATGCTAGCCAGCTAGCTTATTCAGAAAAACATGTGTTTGTCTATGTAATATGCTAGCCAGCTAGCTTATTCAGAAAAACATGTGTTTGTCTATGTGATATGCTAGCCAGCTAGCTTATTCAGAAAAACATGTGTTTGCCTATGTAATATGCTAGCCAGCTAGCTTATTCAGAAAAACATGTGTTTGTCTATGTGATATGCTAGCCAGCTAGCTTATTCAGAAAAGCACGTGTTTGTCTATGTAATATGCTAGCCAGCTAGATTATTCAGAAACACACGTGTTTTGTCTATGTGATATGCTAGCCAGCTAGCTTATTCAGAAAAACACATGTTTGTCTATGTAATACGCTAGCCAGCTAGCTTATTCAGAAAAACACGTGTTTGTCTATGTAATATTCTAGCCAGCTAGCTTATTCAGAAAAACACGTATTTGTCTATGTGATATGCTAGCCAGCTAGCTTATTCAGAAAAACATGTGTTTGTCTATGTAATATGCTAGCCAGCTAGCTTATTCAGAAAAACATGTGTTTGTCTATGTGATATGCTAGCCAGCTAGCTTATTCAGAAAAGCACGTGTTTGTCTATGTAATATGCTAGCCAGCTAGATTATTCAGAAACACACGTGTTTTGTCTATGTGAAATGCTAGCCAGCTAGCTTATTCAGAAAAACACATGTTTGTCTATGTAATATGCTAGCCAGCTAGCTTATTCAGAAAAACACGTGTTTGTCTATGTAATATTCTAGCCAGCTAGCTTATTCAGAAAAACATGTGCTTGCCTATGTAATATGCTAGCCGGCTAGATTATTCAGAAACACACGTGTTTTGTCTATGTGAAATGCTAGCCAGCTAGCTTATTCAGAAAAACACGTGTTTGTCTATGTAATATGCTAGCCAGCTAGATTATTCAGAAAAACACGTGTTTTGTCTATGTGATATGCTAGCCAGCTAGATTATTTAGAAAAACACATGTTTGTCTATGTAATACGCTAGCCAGCTAGCTTATTCAGAAAAACACGTGTTTGTCTATGTAATATGCTAGCCAGCTAGCTTATTCAGAAAAACATGTGTTTGCCTATGTCATATGCTAGCCAGCTAGCTTATTCAGAAAAACACGTGTTTTGTCTATGTGATATGCTAGCCAGCTAGCTTATTCAGAAAAACACATGTTTGTCTATGTAATACGCTAGCCAGCTAGCTTATTCAGAAAAACACGTGTTTGTCTATGTAATATGCTAGCCAGCTAGCTTATTCAGAAAAACATGTGTTTGTCTATGTAATATGCTAGCCAGCTAGCTTATTCAGAAAAACACATGTTTGTCTATGTAATATGCTAGCCTGTTAGCTTATTCAGAAAAACACATGTTTGTCTATGTGATATGCTAGCCAGCTAGCTTATTCAGAAAAACATGTGTTTGCCTATGTAATATGCTAGCCAGCTAGCTTATTCAGAAAAACACGTGTTTGTCTATGTAATATGCTAGCCAGCTAGATTATTCAGAAACACATGTGTTTTGTCTATGTGATATGCTAGCCAGCTAGCTTATTCAGAAAAACACATGTTTGTCTATGTGATATGCTAGCCAGCTAGCTTATTCAGAAAAACATGTGTTTGCCTATGTAATATGCTAGCCAGCTAGCTTATTCAGAAAAACACATGTTTGTCTATGTAATATGCTAGCCTGTTAGCTTATTCAGAAAAACACATGTTTGTCTATGTAATATGCTAGCCAGCTAGCTTATTCAGAAAAACATGTGTTTGCCTATGTGATATGCTAGCCAGCTAGCTTATTCAGAAAAACATGTGTTTGTCTATGTGATATGCTAGCCAGCTAGCTTATTCAGAAAAACACATGTTTGTCTATGTAATATGCTAGCCTGTTAGACAAACATGTGTTTTTCTGAATAAGCTAACAGGCTAGCATATTACATAGACAAACATGTGTTTTCTGAATAAGCTAGCTGGCTAGCATATCACATAGACAAACACATGTTTTTCTGAATAAGCTATGTAATATGCTAGCCAGCTAGCTTATTCAGAAAAACACGTGTTTGCCTATGTAATATGCTAGCCAGCTACCTTATTCAGAAAAACATGTGTTTGTCTATGTGATATGCTAGCCAGCTAGCTTATTCAGAAAAACACATGTTTGTCTATGTAATATGCTAGCCAGCTAGCTTATTCAGAAAAACACATGTTTGTCTATGTAATATGCTAGCCAGCTAGCTTATTCAGAAAAACACGTGTTTGCCTATGTAATATGCTAGCCAGCTAGCTTATTCAGAAAAACATGTGTTTGCCTATGTGATATGCTAGCCAGCTACCTTATTCAGAAAAACATGTGTTTGCCTATGTGATATGCTAGCCAGCTAGCTTATTCAGAAAAACATGTGTTTGTCTATGTAATATGCTAGCCAGCTAGCTTATTCAGAAAAACATGTGTTTGTCTATGTGATATGCTAGCCAGCTAGCTTATTCAGAAAAACATGTGTTTGCCTATGTGATATGCTAGCCAGCTAGCTTATTCAGAAAAACATGTGTTTGTCTATGTAATATGCTAGCCAGCTAGCTTATTCAGAAAAACATGTGTTTGTCTATGTGATATGCTAGCCAGCTAGCTTATTCAGAAAAGCACGTGTTTGTCTATGTAATATGCTAGCCAGCTAGATTATTCAGAAACACACGTGTTTTGTCTATGTGATATGCTAGCCAGCTAGCTTATTCAGAAAAACACATGTTTGTCTATGTAATACGCTAGCCAGCTAGCTTATTCAGAAAAACACGTGTTTGTCTATGTAATATTCTAGCCAGCTAGCTTATTCAGAAAAACACGTATTTGTCTATGTGATATGCTAGCCAGCTAGCTTATTCAGAAAAACATGTGTTTGTCTATGTGATATGCTAGCCAGCTAGCTTATTCAGAAAAACATGTGTTTGTCTATGTAATATGCTAGCCAGCTAGCTTATTCAGAAAACACATGTTTGTCTATGTAATATGCTAGCCTGTAAGCTTATTCAGAAAAACACATGTTTGTCTATGTAATATGCTAGCCAGCTAGCTTATTCAGAAAAACACATGTTTGTCTATGTAATATGCTAGCCTGTTAGCTTATTCAGAAACACACGTGTTTTGTCTATGTGAAATGCTAGCCAGCTAGCTTATTCAGAAAAACACATGTTTGTCTATGTAATATGCTAGCCAGCTAGCTTATTCAGAAAAACACGTGTTTGTCTATGTAATATTCTAGCCAGCTAGCTTATTCAGAAAAACATGTGCTTGCCTATGTAATATGCTAGCCGGCTAGATTATTCAGAAACACACGTGTTTTGTCTATGTGAAATGCTAGCCAGCTAGCTTATTCAGAAAAACACGTGTTTGTCTATGTAATATGCTAGCCAGCTAGATTATTCAGAAACACACGTGTTTTGTCTATGTGATATGCTAGCCAGCTAGCTTATTCAGAAAAACAAATGTTTGTCTATGTAATACGCTAGCCAGCTAGCTTATTCAGAAAAACACGTGTTTGTCTATGTAATATGCTAGCCAGCTAGCTTATTCAGAAAAACATGTGTTTGCCTATGTAATATGCTAGCCAGCTAGCTTATTCAGAAAAACACATGTTTGTCTATGTAATATGCTAGCCTGTTAGCTTATTCAGAAAAACACATGTTTGTCTATGTAATATGCTAGCCAGCTAGCTTATTCAGAAAAACATGTGTTTGCCTATGTAATATGCTAGCCAGCTAGCTTATTCAGAAAAGCACGTGGTTGTCTATGTAATATGCTAGCCAGCTAGATTATTCAGAAACACAGGTGTTTTGTCTATGTGATATGCTAGCCAGCTAGCTTATTCAGAAAAACACATGTTTGTCTATGTAATATGCTAGCCAGCTAGCTTATTCAGAAAAACATGTGTTTGCCTATGTAATATGCTAGCCAGCTAGCTTATTCAGAAAAACACATGTTTGTCTATGTAATATGCTAGTCTGTTAGCTTATTCAGAAAAACACATGTTTGTCTATGTAATATGCTAGCCAGCTAGCTTATTCAGAAAAACATGTGTTTGCCTATGTAATATGCTAGCCAGCTAGCTAATTCAGAAAAACATGTGTTTGTCTATGTGATATGCTAGCCAGCTAGCTTATTCAGAAAAACACATGTTTGTCTATGTAATATGCTAGCCTGTTAGACAAACATGTGTTTTTCTGAATAAGCTAACAGGCTAGCATATTACATAGACAAACATGTGTTTTCTGAATAAGCTAGCTGGCTAGCATATCACATAGACAAACACATGTTTTCTGAATAAGCTATGTAATATGCTAGCCAGCTAGCTTATTCAGAAAAACATGTGTTTGCCTATGTAATATGCTAGCCAGCTAGCTTATTCAGAAAAACACAAGTTTGTCTATGTAATATGCTAGCCAGCTAGCTTATTCAGAAAAACACATGTTTGTCTATGTAATATGCTAGCCAGCTAGCTTATTCAGAAAAACATGTGTTTGCCTATGTAATATGCTAGCCAGCTAGCTTATTCAGAAAAACATGTGTTTGCCTATGTGATATGCTAGCCAGCTACCTTATTCAGAAAAACATGTGTTTGCCTATGTGATATGCTAGCCAGCTAGCTTATTCAGAAAAACATGTGTTTGTCTATGTAATATGCTAGCCAGCTAGCTTATTCAGAAAAACATGTGTTTGTCTATGTAATATGCTAGCCAGCTAGCTTATTCAGAAAAACACATGTTTGTCTATGTAATATGCTAGCCAGCTAGCTTATTCAGAAAAACACGTGTTTGTCTATGTAATATTCTAGCCAGCTAGCTTATTCAGAAAAACATGTTTGTCTATGTGATATGCTAGCCAGCTAGCTTATTCAGAAAAACACATGTTTGTCTATGTAATATGCTAGCCTGTTAGCTTATTCAGAAAAACACATGTTTGTCTATGTAATATGCTAGCCAGCTAGCTTATTCAGAAAAACACGTGTTTGTCTATGTAATATTCTAGCCAGCTAGCTTATTCAGAAAAACATGTTTGTCTATGTGATATGCTAGCCAGCTAGCTTATTCAGAAAAACACATGTTTGTCTATGTAATATGCTAGCCTGTTAGCTTATTCAGAAAAACACATGTTTGTCTATGTAATATGCTAGCCAGCTAGCTTATTCAGAAAAACATGTGTTTGCCTATGTAATATGCTAGCCAGCTAGCTTATTCAGAAAAACATGTGTTTGCCTATGTGATATGCTAGCCAGCTAGCTTATTCAGAAAAACATGTGTTTGTCTATGTAATATGCTAGCCAGCTAGCTTATTCAGAAAAACACGTATTTGTCTATGTGATATGCTAGCCAGCTAGCTTATTCAGAAAAACATGTGTTTGTCTATGTGATATGCTAGCCAGCTAGCTTATTCAGAAAAACATGTGTTTGTCTATGTAATATGCTAGCCAGCTAGCTTATTCAGAAAAACACATGTTTGTCTATGTAATATGCTAGCCTGTTAGCTTATTCAGAGAAACACATGTTTGTCTATGTAATATGCTAGCCAGCTAGCTTATTCAGAAAAACACATGTTTGTCTATGTAATATGCTATCCTGTTAGCTTATTCAGAAACACACGTGTTTTGTCTATGTGAAATGCTAGCCAGCTAGCTTATTCAGAAAAACACATGTTTGTCTATGTAATATGCTAGCCAGCTAGCTTATTCAGAAAAACACGTGTTTGTCTATGTAATATTCTAGCCAGCTAGCTTATTCAGAAAAACATGTGTTTGTCTATGTAATATGCTAGCCAGCTAGCTTATTCAGAAAAACATGTGTTTGCCTATGTGATATGCTAGCCAGCTAGCTTATTCAGAAAAACATGTGTTTGTCTATGTAATATGCTAGCCAGCTAGCTTATTCAGAAAACATGTGTTTGTCTATGTAATATGCTAGCCAGCTAGCTTATTCAGAAAAACATGTGTTTGTCTATGTGATATGCTAGCCAGCTAGCTTATTCAGAAAAGCACGTGTTTGTCTATGTAATATGCTAGCCAGCTAGATTATTCAGAAACACACGTTTTTGTCTATGTGATATGCTAGCCAGCTAGCTTATTCAGAAAAACACATGTTTGTCTATGTAATACGCTAGCCAGCTAGCTTATTCAGAAAAACACGTGTTTGTCTATGTAATATTCTAGGCAGCTAGCTTATTCAGAAAAACACGTATTTGTCTATGTGATATGCTAGCCAGCTAGCTTATTCAGAAAAGCATGTGTTTGTCTATGTGATATGCTAGCCAGCTAGCTTATTCAGAAAAACATGTGTTTGTCTATGTAATATGCTAGCCAGCTAGCTTATTCAGAAAAACACATGTTTGTCTATGTAATATGCTAGCCTGTAAGTTTATTCAGAAAAACACATGTTTGTCTATGTAATATGCTAGCCAGCTAGCTTATTCAGAAAAACACATGTTTGTCTATGTAATATGCTAGCTTGTTAGCTTATTCAGAAACACACGTGTTTTGTCTATGTGAAATGCTAGCCAGCTAGCTTATTCAGAAAAACACATGTTTGTCTATGTAATATGCTAGCCAGCTAGCTTATTCAGAAAACACGTGTTTGTCTATGTAATATTCTAGCCAGCTAGCTTATTCAGAAAAACATGTGCTTGCCTATGTAATATGCTAGCCAGCTAGATTATTCAGAAACACACGTGTTTTGTCTATGTGAAATGCTAGCCAGCTAGCTTATTCAGAAAAACACGTGTTTGTCTATGTAATATGCTAGCCAGCTAGATTATTCAGAAAACACGTGTTTTGTCTATGTGATATGCTAGCCAGCTAGCTTATTCAGAAAAACACATGTTTGTCTATGTAATACGCTAGCCAGCTAGCTTATTCAGAAAAACACGTGTTTGTCTATGTAATATGCTAGCCAGCTAGCTTATTCAGAAAAACATGTGTTTGCCTATGTAATATGCTAGCCAGCTAGCTTATTCAGAAAAACACATGTTTGTCTATGTAATATGCTAGCCTGTTAGCTTATTCAGAAAAACACATGTTTGTCTATGTAATATGCTAGCCAGCTAGCTTATTCAGAAAAACATGTGTTTGCCTATGTAATATGCTAGCCAGCTAGCTTATTCAGAAAAGCACGTGTTTGTCTATGTAATATGCTAGCCAGCTAGATTATTCAGAAACACAGGTGTTTTGTCTATGTGATATGCTAGCCAGCTAGCTTATTCAGAAAAACACATGTTTGTCTATGTAATATGCTAGCCAGCTAGCTTATTCAGAAAAACATGTGTTTGCCTATGTAATATGCTAGCCAGTTAGCTTATTCAGAAAAACACATGTTTGTCTATGTAATATGCTAGTCTGTTAGCTTATTCAGAAAAACACATGTTTGTCTATGTAATATGCTAGCCAGCTAGCTTATTCAGAAAAACATGTGTTTGCCTATGTAATATGCTAGCCAGCTAGCTAATTCAGAAAAACATGTGTTTGTCTATGTGATATGCTAGCCAGCTAGCTTATTCAGAAAAACACATGTTTGTCTATGTAATATGCTAGCCTGTTAGACAAACATGTGTTTTTCTGAATAAGCTAACAGGCTAGCATATTACATAGACAAACATGTGTTTTCTGAATAAGCTAGCTGGCTAGCATATCACATAGACAAACACATGTTTTTCTGAATAAGCTATGTAATATGCTAGCCAGCTAGCTTATTCAGAAAAACATGTGTTTGCCTATGTAATATGCTAGCCAGCTAGCTTATTCAGAAAAACACATGTTTGTCTATGTAATATGCTAGCCAGCTAGCTTATTCAGAAAAACACATGTTTGTCTATGTAATATGCTAGCCAGCTAGCTTATTCAGAAAAACATGTGTTTGCCTATGTAATATGCTAGCCAGCTAGCTTATTCAGAAAAACATGTGTTTGCCTATGTGATATGCTAGCCAGCTACCTTATTCAGAAAAACATGTGTTTGCCTATGTGATATGCTAGCCAGCTAGCTTATTCAGAAAAACATGTGTTTGTCTATGTAATATGCTAGCCAGCTAGCTTATTCAGAAAAACACATGTTTGTCTATGTAATATGCTAGCCTGTTAGCTTATTCAGAAAAACACATGTTTGTCTATGTAATACGCTAGCCAGCTAGCTTATTCAGAAAAACACGTGTTTGTCTATGTAATATGCTAGCCAGCTAGCTTATTCAGAAAAACACGTGTTTGTCTATGTGATATGCTAGCCAGCTAGCTTATTCAGAAAAACACATGTTTGTCTATGTGATATGCTAGCCAGCTAGCTTATTCAGAAAAACACATGTTTGTCTATGTAATACGCTAGCCAGCTAGCTTATTCAGAAAAACACGTGTTTGTCTATGTAATATTCTAGCCAGCTAGCTTATTCAGAAAAACACGTATTTGTCTATGTGATATGCTAGCCAGCTAGCTTATTCAGAAAAACATGTGTTTGTCTATGTAATATGCTAGCCAGCTAGCTTATTCAGAAAAACACATGTTTGTCTATGTAATATGCTAGCCTGTTAGCTTATTCAGAAAAACACATGTTTGTCTATGTAATATGCTAGCCAGCTAGCTTATTCAGAAAAACACATGTTTGTCTATGTAATATGCTAGCCTGTTAGCTTATTCAGAAAAACACATGTTTGTCTATGTAATATGCTAGCCAGCTAGCTTATTCAGAAAAACACATGTTTGTCTATGTAATATGCTAGCCTGTTAGCTTATTCAGAAAAACACATGTTTGTCTATGTAATATGCTAGCCAGCTAGCTTATTCAGAAAAACATGTGTTTGCCTATGTAACATGCTAGCCAGCTAGCTTATTCAGAAAAACACATGTTTGTCTATGTAATATGCTAGCCAGCTAGCTTATTCAGAAAAACACATGTTTGTCTATGTAATATGCTAGCCTGTTAGCTTATTCAGAAACACACTTGTTTTGTCTATGAAAAATGCTAGCCAGCTAACTTATTCAGAAAAACACATGTTTGTCTATGTAATATGCTAGCCAGCTAGCTTATTCAGAAAAACACGTGTTTGTCTATGTAATATTCTAGCCAGCTAGCTTATTCAGAAAAACATGTGTTTGTCTATGTAATATGCTAGCCAGCTAGCTTATTCAGAAAAACATGTGTTTGCCTATGTGATATGCTAGCCAGCTAGCTTATTCTGAAAAACATGTGTTTGTCTATGTAATATGCTAGCCAGCTAGATTATTCAGAAACACACGTGTTTTGTCTATGTGAAATGCTAGCCAGCTAGCTTATTCAGAAAAACATGTGTTTGTCTATGTGATATGCTAGCCAGCTAGCTTATTCAGAAAAGCACGTGTTTGTCTATGTAATATGCTAGCCAGCTAGATTATTCAGAAACACACGTGTTTTGTCTATGTGATATGCTAGCCAGCTAGCTTATTCAGAAAAACACATGTTTGTCTATGTAATACGCTAGCCAGCTAGCTTATTCAGAAAAACACGTGTTTGTCTATGTAATATGCTAGCCAGCTAGCTTATTCAGAAAAACACATGTTTGTCTATGTAATATGCTAGCCAGCTAGCTTATTCAGAAAAACACATGTTTGTCTATGTAATATGCTAGCCTGTTAGCTTATTCAGAAACACACGTGTTTTGTCTATGTGAAATGCTAGCCAGCTAGCTTATTCAGAAAAACACATGTTTGTCTATGTAATATGCTAGCCAGCTAGCTTATTCAGAAAAACACGTGTTTGTCTATGTAATATTCTAGCCAGCTAGCTTATTCAGAAAAACATGTGTTTGTCTATGTAATATGCTAGCCAGCTAGCTTATTCAGAAAAACATGTGTTTGCCTATGTGATATGCTAGCCAGCTAGCTTATTCAGAAAAACACATGTTTGTCTATGTAATATGCTAGCCAGCTAGCTTATTCAGAAAAACACGTGTTTTGTCTATGTGATATGCTAGCCAGCTAGCTTATTCAGAAAAACATGTGTTTGTCTATGTGATATGCTAGCCAGCTAGCTTATTCAGAAAAGCACGTGTTTGTCTATGTAATATGCTAGCCAGCTAGATTATTCAGAAACACACGTGTTTTGTCTATGTGATATGCTAGCCAGCTAGCTTATTCAGAAAAACACATGTTTGTCTATGTAATACGCTAGCCAGCTAGCTTATTCAGAAAAACACATGTTTGTCTATGTAATATGCTAGCCAGCTAGCTTATTCAGAAAAACATGTGTTTGCCTATGTAATATGCTAGCCAGCTAGCTTATTCAGAAAAACACATGTGTTTGTCTATGTGAAATCCTAGCCAGCTAGCTTGTTCAGAAAAACATGTGTTTGTCTATGTGATATGCTAGCCAGCTAGCTTATTCAGAAAAACATGTGTTTGCCTATGTAATATGCTAGCCAGCTAGCTTATTCAGAAAAACACGTGTTTGTCTATGTAATATTCTAGCCAGCTAGCTTATTCAGAAAAACACATGTTTGTCTATGTAATATGCTAGCCTGTTAGCTTATTCAGAAACACACGTGTTTGTCTATGTAATATTCTAGCCAGCTCGCTTATTCAGAAAAACACATGTTTGTCTATGTAATATGCTAGCCTGTTAGCTTATTCAGAAAAACACATGTTTGTCTATGTAATATGCTAGCCAGCTAGCTTATTCAGAAAAACATGTGTTTGTCTATGTGATATGCTAGCCAGCTAGCTTATTCAGAAAAACACATGTTTGTCTATGTAATATGCTAGCCAGCTAGCTTATTCAGAAAAACACATGTTTGTCTATGTAATATGCTAGCCTGTTAGCTTATTCAGAAACACACTTGTTTTGTCTATGAAAAATGCTAGCCAGCTAACTTATTCAGAAAAACACATGTTTGTCTATGTAATATGCTAGCCAGCTAGCTTATTCAGAAAAACACGTGTTTGTCTATGTAATATGCTAGCCAGCTAGCTTATTCAGAAAAACATGTGTTTGTCTATGTAATATGCTAGCCAGCTAGCTTATTCAGAAAAACATGTGTTTGCCTATGTGATATGCTAGCCAGCTAGCTTATTCAGAAAAACATGTGTTTGTCTATGTAATATGCTAGCCAGCTAGCTTATTCAGAAAAACACGTGTTTGTCTATGTAATATGCTAGCCAGCTAGCTTATTCAGAAAAACATGTGTTTGTCTATGTGATATGCTAGCCAGCTAGCATATTCAGAAAAGCACGTGTTTGTCTATGTAATATGCTAGCCAGCTAGATTATTCAGAAACACACGTGTTTTGTCTATGTGATATGCTAGCCAGCTAGCTTATTCAGAAAACACATGTTTGTCTATGTAATACGCTAGCCAGCTAGCTTATTCAGAAAAGCACGTGTTTGTCTATGTAATACGCTAGCCAGCTAGCTTATTCAGAAAAACACATGTTTGTCTATGTAATATGCTAGCCAGCTAGCTTATTCAGAAAAACACATGTTTGTCTATGTAATATGCTAGCCTGTTAGCTTATTCAGAAACACACTTGTTTTGTCTATGTGAAATGCTAGCCAGCTAGCTTATTCAGAAAAACACATGTTTGTCTATGTAATATGCTAGCCAGCTAGCTTATTCAGAAAAACACGTGTTTGTCTATGTAATATTCTAGCCAGCTAGCTTATTCAGAAAAACATGTGTTTGTCTATGTAATATGCTAGCCAGCTAGCTTATTCAGAAAAACATGTGTTTGCCTATGTGATATGCTAGCCAGCTAGCTTATTCAGAAAAACATGTGTTTGTCTATGTAATATTCTAGCCAGCTAGCTTATTCAGAAAAACACGTATTTGTCTATGTGATATGCTAGCCAGCTAGCTTATTCAGAAAAACATGTGTTTGTCTATGTGATATGCTAGCCAGCTAGCTTATTCAGAAAAGCACGTGTTTGTCTATGTAATATGCTAGCCAGCTAGATTATTCAGAAACACACGTGTTTTGTCTATGTGATATGCTAGCCAGCTAGCTTATTCAGAAAAACACATGTTTGTCTATGTAATATGCTAGCCAGCTAGCTTATTCAGAAAAACACGTGTTTGTCTATGTAATATGCTAGCCAGCTAGCTTATTCAGAAAAACACGTGTTTGTCTATGTAATATTCTAGCCAGCTAGCTTATTCAGAAAAACACATGTGTTTGTCTATGTGATATGCTAGCCAGCTAGCTTATTCAGAAAAACATGTGTTTGTCTATGTGATATGCTAGCCAGCTAGCTTATTCAGAAAAACATGTGTTTGCCTATGTAATATGCTAGCCAGCTAGCTTATTCAGAAAAACACATGTTTGTCTATGTAATATGCTAGCCAGCTAGCTTATTCAGAAAAACATGTGTTTGCCTATGTGATATGCTAGCCAGCTAGCTTATTCAGAAAAACATGTGTTTGTCTATGTAATATGCTAGCCAGCTAGCTTATTCAGAAAAACATGTGTTTGCCTATGTGATATGCTAGCCAGCTAGCTTATTCAGAAAAACATGTGTTTGTCTATGTAATATGCTAGCCAGCTAGCTTATTCAGAAAAACATGTGTTTGTCTATGTGATATGCTAGCCAGCTAGCTTATTCAGAAAAGCATGTGTTTGTCTATGTAATATGCTAGCCAGCTAGATTATTCAGAAACACACGTGTTTTGTCTATGTGATATGCTAGCCAGCTAGCTTATTCAGAAAAACATGTGTTTGTCTATGTAATATGCTAGCCAGCTAGCTTATTCAGAAAAACATGTGTTTGTCTATGTGATATGCTAGCCAGCTAGCTTATTCAGAAAAACATGTGTTTGTCTATGTAATATGCTAGCCAGCTAGCTTATTCAGAAAAACATGTGTTTGTCTATGTGATATGCTAGCCAGCTAGCTTATTCAGAAAAACATGTGTTTGTCTATGTGATATGCTAGCCTGTTTGCAGCGGTGCGTAAGTCACTTTCTAAATGTAATCCGTTACAGTTACTAGTTAGTTACCTGTCCAACATTGTACACAGTAACGTATTTTCTAAGTTATATTCTTCAAGAATCAATGGAGATATAAATTATATATAAATTAGATGAACAGTTGATGTCGGAATTTTACATACACTTGGAGTCATTAAAACAAGTTTTTCAACCACTCCACACATTTCTTGTTAATATATATATATGCCATTTAGCAGACGCTTTTATCCAAAGCGAATTACAGTCATGTGTGCATACATTCTACGTATGGGTGGTCCCGGGAATCGAACCCACTACCCTGGCGTTACAAGCGCCATGCTCTACCAACTGAGCTACAGAAGGACCACATATATACATCAATATGTACCCCTCACTGTCATGACTCTCTATAATATATAATATATACATCAATATGTACCCCTCACTGTCATGACCACGACTCTCTATAATATATAATATATACATCAATATGTAACCCTCATTAACAAACTATAGTTTTGGCTAGGACAGAGGATGACACACGTCATTTTTCCAACAATTGTTTACAGACAGATTATTTCACTTATAACACACTGTATCACAATTCCAGTGGGTCAGAAGTTTACAAACACTAAGTTGACTGTGCCTAAGGCCTAGCTTTAAACTCTTTGCTTGACATCATGGGAAAATCAAAAGAAATCAGCCAAGACCCCAGAAAAAAATTGTAGACCTCCACACGTCGGGTTCATCCTTGGGAGCAATTTCCAAATGCCTGAAGGTACCATGTTCATCTGTACAAACAATAGTACACAAGTATAAACACCATGGGACCACACAGCCATCATACCGCTCAGGAAGGAGACGCGTTGTGTCTCCTAGAGATGAACGTACTTTGTTGCGAAAAGCGTAAAGCAATACCAGAAAACAGCAAAGGACCTTGTGAAGATGCTGGAGGAAACATGTACAAAAGTATCTATATCCACAGTAAAAAGTTGAGAATGACACAAATATAATATAAATTAAAGTCTGCTGCCTCAGTTTGTATGATGGCAATTTGCATATACTCCAGAATGTTATGAAGAGTGATTTGATGAATTGCAATTAATTGCAAAGTCCATCTATGCCATGCAAATGAACTGAATCGCCCAAAAACATTTCCACTGCATTTCAGCCCTGCCACAAAAGGACCAGCTGACATCATGTCAGTGATTCTCTTGTTAAGACAGGTGTGAGTGTTGACGAGGACAAGGCTGGAGATCACTCTGTAATGCTGACTGAGTTTGAATAACAGACTGGAAGCTTCAAAAGGAGGGTGGTGCTTGGAATCATTGTTCTTCCTCTGTCAACCATGTATACCTGCAAGGAAACACGTGCCGTCATCATTGCTTTGCACAAAAAGGGCTTCACAGGCAAGGATATTGCTGCCAGTAAGATTGCACCTAAATCAATCATTTATCAGATCATCAAGAACTTCAAGGAGAGTGGTTCAATTGTTGTGAAGAAGGCTTCAGAGTGACCAAGAAAGTCCAGCAAGCGCCAGGACCGTCTCCTAAAGATGATTCAGCTGTGGGATCGGGGCACCACCAGTACAGGGCTTGCTCAGGAATGGCAGCAGGTAGGTGTGAGTGCATCTGCACACACAGGGAGACAAAGACTTTTGGAGGATTGCCTGGTGTCAAGAAGGGCAGCAAAGAAGCCACTTCTCTCCAGGAAAAACATCAGGGACAGACTGATATTCTGCAAAATGTACAGGGATTGGAGTGCTGAGGACTGGGGTAAAGTCATTTTCTCTGATGAATCCCCTTTCCGATTGTTTGGGGCATCCGGGAAAAAGCTTGTCAGGAGAAGACAAGGTGAGCGCTACCATCAGTCCTGTGTCATGCCAACAGTAAAGCATCCTGAGACCATTCATGTGTGGGGTTGCTTTCCAGCATGATGGAGCGCCTTTCCATAAGGCAAAAGTGATAACTAAGTGGCTCAGGGAACAAAACATCAATATTTTGGGTCCATGGCCAGGAAACTCGCCAGACCTTAATCCCATTGAGAACTTGTGGTCAATCCTCAAGAGGCGGGTGGACAAACAAAAACCCACAAATTCTGACAAACTCCAAGCATTGATTATGCAAGAATGGGCTGCCTTCATTCAGGATGTGGCCCAGAAGTTAATTGTCAGCATGCCAGGGTGGATTGCAGAGGTCTTGAAAAAGAAGAGTCAACACTACAAATATTGACTCTTTGCATCAACTTCAACAATGTAATTGTCAATAAAAGCCTTTGACACGTATGAAATGCTTGTAATTATACTTCAGTATCCATAGTAACATCTGATAAAAATATATAAAGACACTGAAGCAGCAAACATTGTGGAAATTAATATTTGTGTCATTCTCAAAACTTTTGGCCATGACTGTATATCCACTGGAAAACGAGTCCTATATCGACATAACCTGAAAGGCCGCTCAGCATGGAAGAAGCCTCTGCTCCAAAATCGCCATAAAAAAAGCCAGACTACGGTTTGCAACTGCACATGGGGACAAAGATTGTACTTTTTGGAGAAATGTCCTCTAGTCTGATTAAAGAAAAATAGAACTGTTTGGTCATTTTGACCATCGTTATGTTTGGAGGAAAAAGGAGGAAGCTTGCAAAGCCAAAGAACTCAACCGTGAAGCACGGGGGTGGCAGCATCATGTTATGGGGGTGCTTTGTTGCAGGAGGGACCGGTGCACTTCACAAAATAGATGGCTTCATGAGGGAGCAAAATTATGTTGATATATTGAAGCAACATCTCAAGACATCAGTCAGGAAATTAAAGCTTGGTCGCAAATGGGTCTTCCAAATGGAAATGACCCCAAGCATTCTTCAAAAGTTGTCGCAAAATGGCTTAAAGACAACAAAGTCAAGGTATTGGAGTGGCCGTCACAAAGCCCTGACCTCAATCCTATAGAACATTTGTGGGTAGAACTGAAAAAGTGTGTGCGAGCAAGGAGGCTTACAAACCTGACTCAGTTACACCAGCTCTGTCAGGAGGAATGGGCCAAAATTCACCCAATTTATTGTGGGAAGCTTGTGGAAGGCTACCTGAAACGTTTGACCCATGTTAAACTATTTAAAGGCAATGCTACCAAATACTAATTGATTGTATGGTTATATTTTTATTTTATATTTATAAGCCATTTAGCAGACGCTTTTATCCAAAGTTACAGTCATGGTATACATTCTGACCCCACTATCCTGGCGTTACAAGTGCCATGCTCTACCAACTGTGCTACAGAAGGTAAATTCTGACCCACTGGGAATGTGATGAAAGAAATCAAAGCTGAAATAAATAATTCTCTGTCATGTTCTGACCTTTATTTCCTCTACCAACTGTGCTAAAAGGTAAATTCTGACCCACTGAAATAAATAAAGCTTAAATAATTCTCTCTGTCATGTTCTGACCTTTATTTCCTTTGTTTTGTCTTTATTTAGTCTGGTCAGGGCGTGAGTTGGGGTGGGCAGTCTGTTTGTTTTTCTATGTTTGGTTTCTGTTTTGGCCTAGTATGGTTCTCAATCAGAGGCAGGTGTCGTTAGTTGTCTCTGATTGAGAATCATATTTAGGTAGCCTGGGTTTCACTGTTGGTTGGTGGGTGTTTGTTTCCGTGTGAGTGTTTGTCGCCACACGGTACTGTTTCAGTTTTCGTACTTCCTGTATATAGCTCCACATTGATCTGTGTTCAGTTCGTTTTTAATAAAGCTCCACCATTGATCTGGTACCTTCAGGTAAGAGGAAATCCCTGTATATAGCTCCACATTGATCTGGTACCAAGCCTGTATATAGCTCCACATTGAGCTGGTACTCCCTGGAGAACTGGCTCCACATTGATCTGGTACTGGTAACAGCCTGTATATAGCTCCACATTGATCTGGTACTGGTACTCCCTGTATATAGCTCCACATTGATCTGGTACTGGTAGCCCCTGTATATAGCTCCACATTGATCTGGTACTCCCTGTATATAGCTCCACATTGATCTGGTACTCCCGGTATATAGCTCCACAGGATCTGGTCCCTCCTGTATAGCCCAGTCTGGTACCCAGCTCCTGTATATAGCTCCACATTGATCTGGTACTGGTGCTCCCTGATATAGCTCCATATTGATCTGGTACTGCTACTTCCTGTATATAACTCCACATGGACGGTGTCTGCCAGCACAGCCCAGTGTATTCCCTTCAACCAGGTATATAACTCCACATTGATCTGGCACTCCCCGTATATAGCTCCCATTGATCTGGTACAGGTGCTCCCTGTCCATAGCTCCACATTGATCTGGTACTGGTACTCCCTGTATATAGCTCCACAGCCAGATCTGGTACCAGTCAGCCAGTATCTAGAGCCGCCACATTGGTCTGGTAGTCCCTGTATATAACTCCACATTGATCTGGTACTGGTACTGCCCCTATAGCTCCACATTGATCTGGTACTTTAGGTACTCCATGTTTATAGCTCCACAAAGATCTGAGGCTCCTGTGGTAACTCAACATTGATCTGGTACTGCTACCCTGTATATAACTTCACATTGATCTGGTACTTTGCCTCTAGTATAGCTCCACATTGATCTGGTACTGGTACTCCTGTATATAGCCCCACATTGATCTGGTACTGGTACTCCTGTATATAGCTCCACATTGATCTGGTACTGGTATTCCCTGTATGTAGCTCCACATTGATCTGGTACTTCCTGTATATAGCTCCACATTGATCTGGTACTCCTGTCATTAGCTCCACATTGAGAATCTGGTACTGGTACTCACTGTTTATAGCTCCACATTGATCTGGTACTTCCTGTATATAGCTCCACATTGGTCTGTTTAGTATTCAGTGTTCCCTGTATATAACTCCACATTGATCTGGTACTGGTACTCCCTGTATACAGCCCCACATTGATCTGGTACTGGTACTCCCTGTATATAGCTCCACATTGATCTGGTACTGGTATTCCCTGTATGTAGCTCCACATTGATCTGGTACTTCCTGTATATAGCTCCACATTGATCTGGTACTCCCTGTATATAGCTCCACATTGATCTGGTACTGGTACTCCCTGTATATAGCTCCACATTGATCTGGTACTTCCTGTATATAGCTCCACATTGATCTGGTACTTCCTGTATATAGCTCCACATTGATCTGGTACTGGTACTCCAATTTGTAAGTCGCTCTGGATAAGAGCGTCTGCTAAATGACTTAAATGTAAATGTAAATGGTACTCCCTGTAAATAGCTCCACATTGATCTGGTACTGGTACTCCCTGTATATAGCTCCACATTGATCTGGTACTGGTACTCCCTGTATATAGCTCCACATTGATCTGGTCCTGGTACTCCCTGTATGTAGCTCCACATTGATCTGGTACTCCCTGTATGTAGCTCCACATTGATCTGGTACTCCCTGTATATAGCTCCACATTGATCTGGTACTCCCTGTATGTAGCTCCACATTGATCTGGTACTGGTACTCCCTGTATGTAGCTCCACATTGATCTGGTACTGCTACTCCCTGTATATAACTTCACATTGATCTGGTACTGCTACTCCCTGTATGTAGCTCCACATTGATCTGGTACTGGTACTCCCTGTATATAGCTCCACATTGATCTGGTACTGGTACTCCCTGTATATAGATCAACATTGATCTGGTACTGGTACTCCCTGTATATAGCTCCACATTGATCTGGTACTGGTACTTCCTGTATATAGCTCCACATATATCTGGTACTCCCTGTATATAGCTCCACATTGATCTGGTACTTCCTGTATATAGCTCCACATTGATCTGGTACTGGTACTCCCTGTATATAGCTCCACATTGATCTGGTAATCCCTGTATATAGCTCCACATTGATCTGGTACTGGTATTCCCTGTATATAGCTCCACATTGATCTGGTACTGGTACTCCCTGTATATAACTCCACATTGATCTGGTACTGGTACTCCCTGTATATAGCTCCACATTGATCTGGTACTCCCTGTATGTAGCTCCACATTGATCTGGTACTGGTACTCCCTGTATATAGCTCCACATTGATCTGGTACTCCCTGTATATAGCTCCACATTGATCTGGTACTGGTACTCCCTGTATATAGCTCCACAGTGATCTGGTACTGGTACTCCCTGTATATAGCTCCACATTGATCTGGTAGTGGTACTCCCTGTATATAGCTCCACATTGATCTGGTAGTGGTACTCCCTGTATATAGCTCCACATTGATCTGGTACTCCCTGTATATAGCTCCACATTGATCTGGTACTCCCTGTATATAGCTCCACATTGATCTGGTACTGGTACTCCCTGTATATAGCTCCACATTGATCTGGTACTGGTACTCCCTGTATATAGCTCCACATTGATCTGGTACTCCCTGTATATAGCTCCACATTGATCTGGTACTTCCTGTATATAGCTCCACATTGATCTGGTACTGGTACTCCCTGTATATAGCTCCACATTGATCTGGTACTCCTTGTATATAGCTCCACATTGATCTGGTACTGGTATTCCCTGTATATAGCTCCACATTGATCTGGTACTGGTACTCCCTGTATATAAATCCACATTGATCTGGTACTGGTACTCCCTGTATATAGCTCCACATTGATCTGGTACTCCCTGTATGTAGCTCCACATTGATCTGGTACTGGTACTCCCTGTATATAGCTCCACATTGATCTGGTACTGGTACTCCCTGTAAATAGCTCCACATTGATCTGGTACTCCCTGTATATAGCTCCACATTGATCTGGTACTCCCTGTATATAGCTCCACATTGATCTGGTACTGCTACTCCCTGTATATAACTTCACATTGATCTGGTACTTCCTCTATATAGCTCCACATTGATCTGGTACTGGTACTCCCTGTATATAGCTCCACATTGATCTGGTACTCCCTGTATATAGCCCCATATTGATCTGGTACTGGTATTCCCTGTATGTAGCTCCACATTGATCTGGTACTGGTATTCCCTGTATGTAGCTCCACATTGATCTGGTACTGGTACTCCCTGTATATAGCTCCACATTGATCTGGTACTGGTACTCCCTGTATATAGCTCCACATTGATCTGGTACTCCCTGTATGTAGCTCCACATTGATCTGGTACCTCCTGTATATAAATCCACATTGATCTGGTACTCCCTGTATATAGCTCCACATTGATCTGGTACTGGTACTCCCTGTATATAGCTCCACATTGATCTGGTACTGGTACTCCCTGTATATAGCTCCACATTGATCTGGTACTGGTACTCCCTGTATATAGCTCCACATTGATCTGGTATTCCCTGTATGTAGCTCCACATTGATCTGGTACCTCCTGTATATAAATCCACATTGATCTGGTACCTCCTGTATATAGCTCCACATTGATCTGGTACCTCCTGTATATAAATCCATTCTTGTGAATTTAATTTTATTCCTTGTGTTACTATTTCATTTTCAAAATGATTTTTAAACTGTGCATCTGTAAGCAAGCATTTCACGATCAAGTCTATACCAGTATACAGCGCATGTGACAAATACAATTTAATTTGGTGTGTGTGTGTGTGTGTGTGTGTCACTCACCGGTGATAAGGCTGGCCGCAGCAGACTGGAGCAAAGACACAACAATCAGATTCACCATCTGGTCCTTCCTCCTTCTCTTCTTCACCTCTCCCTCCATCAGAAAACTGACCAACTGAAGCCCCGAAGTCAGATATACAGGCTTTAACAACGCACTACAGGCTACTATCTACTCAAGATAATAGAGACCAGGCTTACTACAGAGAGACTCTCCCTACACACACTGAACCACTAGTAGAGAGAGAGAGAGAGTGTATGTGGATGTAATCTTTTAAGAGCAGTTTTAATGATGATGATGAGGAGGAGGAGGGGGACGTTAGTTATTGATCTTGAAAGTCGGGGGAGGAGAAGAAGGAGTGATCTAATCAGCAGAGTGCTACTGGTTCTAAACGCTGACTAGACTACAGGCACACTACAGACAGACACTACTGACAGACTACAGACAGTAGCGTAACTGGTATCGTCTGTCAGCAGACTGGGATGACTCGACAACGAACGAGGAGGAGATTTTTTTGTCACTGATCATTTGGACCAAACGAGCATCTGATGTAATATGCTGGTAAAGTTATGACATTATTAGCACTGAACATGTAAACAATTGTCACGTTCTGACCTTTATTTCCTTTGTTTTGTCATTATTTAGTATGGTCAGGGCGTGAGTTGGGGTGGGCAGTCTATGTTTGTTTTTCTATGATTTGGGTATTTCTATGTTTCGGCCTAGTATGGTTCTCAATCAGAGGCAGGTGTCATTAGTGGTCTCTGATTGAGAATCATACTTAGGTAGCCTGGGTTTCACTGTGTGTTTGTGGGTGATTATTCCTGTCTCTGTGTTTGCACCAGATAGGGCTGTTTTGGTTTTCCACGTTTGTTGTTTTGTATTATGTTCATGTTTAGTTGTCTTATTAAAAAACATGAATAGAAACCACCCTGCATTTTGGTCCACCTCTCCTTCAAGTCAAGAAGACCGTTACAACAATTAAGCTATTGGTGACAAACACGTTCAGTTGGAACGTTAATGATACTTATGTGATAATACCCGAGAAGCCGGTGTTTGGAGGATACGTTGAAACGCCACCCAGTCCTTCATTCTAAATGTTCTATTGCCATACTGGCTGGCAACATTCTTATCCCTTGCTTGCTATTTATTTTTTTAATTTTACCTTTATTTTACTAGGCAAGTCAGTTAAGAACAAATTCTTATTTTCAATGACGGCCTAGGAACAGTGGGTTAACTGCCTGTTCAGGGGCAGAACGACAGATTTGTACCTTGTCAGCTCGGGGATTCGAACTTGCAACCTTTCGGTTGCTAGTCCAACGCTCTAACCACTAGGCTACCCTGCCGTCCCTTGCTAGCTAGCCAACTACGGTCAAACAGTGGAGACAGAATAACAACAGTAGCTGCATTTGTTTAAGCTGTTTTCTAGTGACATTTATTTGGATACATCTATAACAATGAGCTAATGATGCACGATTTCGCCCGGCGTAGAAAATGTTCTCTCTCATCAGGACACTGTTGTTCAGAGGAGCTAGCCAACAACACAGCTAACACAATCACTTCAAACTGAAGCTGGAAAGACTGAAAACTAGCTGCACTTCTTTTCATTTGACCTTTTCTCAATGTACATTTCTTTGTCTATATCCATAAACATAATGCCAGCTAATTAATGATTTCAACTGGCTGAGATAGGCTGCCTGCCTCTCTCTCGTGTCCCGACTCTCGACACGTTCATTACTATGGGACAGGTGAAGATTGAATTTCAATACCGAAACAATGTCAGAGGGACAGACAACAAGGTTTATTCAAATCTCCGCTGTTGAAAACGAAATGTTAGTCAAAAAGACATTTGAGATAATGTCTAGATGCTTTATATAGTGAAGATCAAGTGTATACATTGCCTGGCTGGGCTGATGAGACAGTGGATTGCACAGTCAAATGGAACAGAGTAAATAGGCATTTTAACGTCATAGATTTAGCCGGTGGTAACTTGGGGTTTAGACACAGGCTGGAATGAACTTTTAACCAATCAGCATTAGACCCACTCGTTGTATAAATAGAAATAAACTTTAACCAATATCTTTGTTAGAGATCTCAGAAAGCTCAGACTTAAACTCACATTCACCAGCTCTACAAGCGCTATAGTGTCAAAATACGTTAGTTGATCACCAAATATTGAGTTTTGCTGAGCTACCTTTTACATTAACTTACGGTCAAAAATTATAAATGTACAAGCAACCGGAAAAAAAATCATATTTGCCAAATCAATCATTAATCAATCAGCCACGCACAGGAAGTCCACAACAGCTCAATACGCTGGGAGGTGCCACGCACAGGAAGTCCACAACAGCTCAATACGCTGGGAGGTGCCACGCACAGGAAGTCCCCAACAGCTCAATACGCTGGGAGGTGCCATGCACAAGAAGTCCACAACAGCTCAATACGCTGGGAGGTGCCACGCACAGGAAGTCCACAACAGCTCAATACGCTGGGAGGTGCCACGCACAGGAAGTCCACAACAGCTCAATACGCTGGGAGGTGCCACGCACAGGAAGTCCCCAACAGTTCAATACGCTGGGAGGTGCCACGCACAGGAAGTCCCCAACAGTTCAATACGCTGGGAGGTGCCACGCACAGGAAGTCCCCAACAGTTCAATACGCTGGGAGGTGCCACGCACAGGAAGTCCCCAACAGTTCAATACGCTGGGAGGTGCCACGCACAGGAAGTCCACAACAGCTCAATACGCTGGGAGGTGCCACGCACAGGAAGTCCACAACAGCTCAATACGCTGGGAGGTGCCACGCACAGGAAGTCCCCAACAGCTCAATACGCTGGGAGGTGCCACGCACAGGAAGTCCCTAACAGCTCAATACGCTGGGAGGTGCCACGCACAGGAAGTCCCCAACAGCTCAATACGCTGGGAGGTGCCACGCACAAGAAGTCCACAACAGCTCAATACGCTGGGAGGTGCCACGCACAGGAAGTCCACAACAGCTCAATACGCTGGGAGGTGCCACGCACAGGAAGTCCCCAACAGCTCAATACGCTGGGAGGTGCCACGCACAGGAAGTCCACAACAGCTCAATACGCTGGGAGGTGCCACGCACAGGAAGTCCACAACAGCTCAATAGGCTGGGAGGTGCCACGCACAGGAAGTCCCCAACAGCTCAATACGCTGGGAGGTGCCATGCACAAGAAGTCCACAACAGCTCAATACGCTGGGAGGTGCCACGGGTTGGAAGTCTACAAAAGCTCCAACCTGGGAGGTGCCATGTAAACAAGAAGTCAACAACAGCTCCCTTCAATGAAATGGGTTGGAAGTCTGACACTCCCCTTCAATGAAATGTAAAAAGTATGACACTCCCCCTTCACTGAAATATAAAAAGTATGACACTCCCCTTCACTGAAATGTAAAAAGTATGACACTCCCCTTCACTGAAATGTAAAAAGTATGACACTCTCCCTTCAATGAAATGTAAAAAAGTATGACACTCCCCTTCACTGAAATGTAAAAAGTATGACACTCCCCTTCACTGAAATGTAAAAAGTATGACACTCCCCTTCAATGAAATGTAAAAAGTATGACACTCCCCTTCACTGAAATGTAAAAAGTATGACACTCCCCCTTCAATGAAATGTAAAAAGTATGACACTCCCCCTTCACTGAAATGTAAAAAGTATGACACTCCCCCTTCAATGAAATGTAAAAAGTATGACACTCCCCCTTCAATGAAATGTAAAAAGTATGACACTCCCCCTTCACTGAAATGTAAAAAGTATGACACTCCCCCTTCACTGAAATGTAAAAAGTATGACACTCCCCCTTCACTGAAATGTAAAAAGTATGACACTCCCCCTTCACTGAAATGTAAAAAGTATGACACTCTCCCTTCACTGAAATGTAAAAAGTATGACACTCCCCTTCAATGAAATGTAAAAAGTATGACACTCCCCCTTCACTGAAATGTAAAAAGTATGACACTCCCCCTTCACTGAAATGTAAAAAGTATGACACTCCCCCTTCAATGAAATGTAAAAAGTATGACACTCCCCTTCACTGAAATGTAAAAAGTATGACACTCCCCCTTCAATGAAATGTAAAAAGTATGACACTCCCCTTCACTGAAATGTAAAAAGTATGACACTCCCCTTCAATGAAATGTAAAAAGTATGACACTCCCCCTTCACTGAAATGTAAAAAGTATGACACTCCCCCTTCACTGAAATGTAAAAAGTATGACACTCCCCCTTCACTGAAATGTAAAAAGTATGACACTCCCCCTTCACTGAAATGTAAAAAGTATGACACTCCCCCTTCAATGAAATGTAAAAAGTATGACACTCCCCCTTCACTGAAATGTAAAAAGTATGACACTCCCCCTTCACTGAAATGTAAAAAGTATGACACTCCCCCTTCACTGAAATGTAAAAAGTATGACACTCCCCCTTCACTGAAATGTAAAAAGTATGACACTCCCCCTTCACTGAAATGTAAAAAGTATGACACTCCCCCTTCAATGAAATGTAAAAAGTATGACACTCCCCCATTTTCCTCCAAGTAAACATTCTGTAAATGTTGTTCCGTCCCTTACAATGGGAGACCAATAACTCACGAAAGCAAATCATACACCTTTACAGTCCCTTACAATGGGAGAGCAATAACTCACGAAAGCAAATCAAATGGAAATGTTTGTAAGCGTCAGCTAGTAACAGTGTTAACATGCCAATCTTAGGGAGAAAAAAAAAATCTGGTTTGATGCATGCCAGCAATTCTAAACAATACATTAAATGCAGTTAATGCACTATAACTGTGACAAACGGTGCCCACAAACGTTTAGGGTCTACATAAAGCTGTCCCGAGAGAGGAGCTTATGGCTGACTTGATTAAATAAATATGGCGTCTAATGACTCCTTGTTGATTTGTGTAACTGGATAAGAACGGCATTCTCCTTCAATAAAAATGACCGTCGACGTGAGTTTAGACTTTTTGAACCAAACACACAAACATTATGACATTTGATGTTCAGTAAATTCACAATGTTTGTTCTTATACCATTAACACTTAGCTCTGAGTATAAGCAAGTGCATGACAAATGAGCTGCGACGAGGTCGGCTTATTGGTCCAGTAATATCTAAATGGACAGCGACACAAATTCAGCTAGGTGTTAGATCAGATACATTCAGCTAGGTGTTAGATCAGATACATTCAGCTAGGTGTTAGATCAGATACATTCAGCTAGGTGTTAGATCAGATACATTCAGCTAGGTGTTAGATCAGATACATTCAGCTAGGTGTTAGATCAGATACATTCAGCTAGGTGTTAGATCAGATACATTCAGCTAGGTGTTAGATCAGATACATTCAGCTAGGTGTTAGATCAGATACATTCAGCTAGGTGTTAGATCAGATACATTCAGCTAGGTGTTAGATCAGATACATTCAGCTAGGTGTTAGATCAGATACATTCAGCTATTTAGATCCATTCAGCTAGGTGTTAGATCAGATACATTCAGCTAGGTGTTAGATCAGTTTCAGCTTGTTAGATCAATACATTCAGCTAACATTAGATCAGATACATTTGCTATGTTAGATCAGATACATTCAGCTAGGTGTTAGATCAGATACAATAGGTGTTATAGGTGTTAGATCAGATACATTCAGCTAGGTGTTAGATCAGATACATTCAGCTAGGTGTTAGAACAGATACATTCAGCTAGGTGTTAGATCAGATACATTCAGCTAGGTGTTAGATCAGATACATTCAGCTAGGTGTTAGATCAGATACATTCAGCTAGGTGTTAGATCAGATACATTCAGCTAGGTGTTAGATCAGATACATTCAGCTAGGTGTTGAGGCCTTAACTTTACTCTTCTTTAAGACACCACAAAGAGGCCTACCTTCAAACTCAGTGCCTCTTTGCTTGACATCATGGGAAAATCCAAAGAAATCAGCCAAGACCTCAGAAACAAAATTGCTGGCCTCCACAAGTCTGGTTCATCCTTGGGAGCAATTTCCAAACGCCTGAAGGTACCACATTCATCTGTACAAGCAATAGTACGCAAGTATAAACACCATGGGACTACGCAGCCGTCATACCGCTCAGGAAGGAGATGCGTTCTGTCTCCTAGAGATGAACGTACTTCGGTGTGAAAAGTACAAATCAATCCCAGAACAACAGCAAAGGACCTTGTGAAGATGCTTGAGGAGACAAGTGCAAAAGTATCTATATCCACAGTAAAACGAGTCCTATATCGACATAACCTGAAAGGCTGCTCAGCAAGGAAGAAGCCACTGCTCCAAAACCGCCATAAAAAAAGCCAGACTACGGTTTGCAACTGCACATGGGGACAAAGATCATAATTTTTGGAGAAATGTCTTCTAGTCTGATGAAACAAAAGTAGAACTGTTTGGTCATAATGACCATTGCTATGTTTGGAGGAAAAAGGGAGAGGCTTCCAAGCAAATGAACACCATCTCAACTACGAAGCACAGGGGTGGCAGCATCATGTTGTGCGGATGTTGTGCTGCAGGAGGGACTGGTGCACTTCGCAAAATAGATGGCTTCTTGAGGGAGCAAAATTACGTGGATATATTGAAGCAACATCTCAAAACATCATTCAGGAAGTTAAAGCTTGGTCACAAATGGGTCTTCCAAATGGACAATGACCCCAAGCATACTTTCAAAGTTGTGGCAAAATGGCTTAAGGACAACAAAGTCAAGGTATTGGAGTGGCCATCACAAAGCCCTGACCTCAATTCTATATAATATTTGTGGGCAGAACTGAAAAAGCTTGTGCGAGCAAGGAGGCCTACAAACCTGACTCAGTTACACCAGCTCTGTCAGGAGGAATGTGGCCAAAATTCACCCAACTTATTGTGGGAAGCTTGTGGAAGGCTTCCCGAAACATTTGACCCAAGTTAAACAATTTAAAGGCAATGTTACCAAATATTAATTGAGTGTATGTAAACTTCTGACCCACTGGGAATGTTATGAACGAAATAAAAACTTAAATAAATCCCTCTCTCAACTATTATTCTTAAAATAAAGTGGTGATCCAAACTGACCAAAGACAGGGAATTTTTACTTGTCAGGATTAAATGTCAGGAATTGTGAAAAACTGAGTTGAAATGTATTTGGCTACTGTGTATGTAAACTTACGACTTCAACTGTACATGTGATACGTGGTTGCAAAGGGCATCAGTGTCTTAACAGTGTGATTTGACAAGGCAGGATACTCTGAGCGCAGCCCTATCCGGAAATCTGGCGGTGGGTTCTGATTAAATTAAATTTTCACAGAACCGTTTGTTGCAATTTTGATGAGTTTCTCTTGTTCAGATATCGGTAAGTGGACTGGAGGCAGGGCATGAAAGGGGATAACGCATCCAGTTGTTTGTGTCATCCGTTTCAGGAGGAGGCTGTTATAGCAGCAATGTTCCAACATCTAGTGGAAAGCCTTCCCAGAAGAGTTGAGGCTGTTATAGCAGCAATGTTCCAACATCTAGTGGAAAGCCTTCCCAGAAGACTGGAGGCTGTTATAGCAGCAATGTTCCAACATCTAGTGGAAAGCCTTCCCAGAAGAGTGGAGGCTGTTATAGCAGCAATGTTTCAACATCTAGTGGAAAGCCTTCCCAGAAGACTGGAGGCTGTTATAGCAGCAATGTTCCAACATCTAGTGGAAAGCCTTCCCAGAAGACTGGAGGCTGTTATAGCAGCAATGTTTCAACATCTAGTGGAAAGCCTTCCCAGAAGACTGGAGGCTGTTATAGCAGCAATGTTCCAACATCTAGTGGAAAGCCTTCCCAGAAGACTGGAGGCTGTTATAGCAGCAATGTTTCAACATCTAGTGGAAAGCCTTCCCAGAAGACTGGAGGCTGTTATAGCAGCAATGTTCCAACATCTAGTGGAAAGCCTTCCCAGAAGACTGGAGGCTGTTATAGCAGCAATGTTCCAACATCTAGTGGAAAGCCTTCCCAGAAGACTGGAGGCTGTTATAGCAGCAATGTTCCAACATCTAGTGGAAAGCCTTCCCAGAAGAGTGGAGGCTGTTATAGCAGCAATGTTCCAACATCTAGTGGAAAGCCTTCCCAGAAGAGTGGAGGCTGTTATAGCAGCAATGTTCCAACATCTAGTGGAAAGCCTTCCCAGAGGAGTGGAGGCTGTTACAGCAGCAAAGGGGAGACCAACTCCATATTAATGCCCATGATTTGGAATGAGATGTTCGACTAGCAGGTGTCCACATACTTCTGGTCATGTTGTGTATATTTTTATAGTTGCTCAAACATATTGTTCATTTATGTTATACTTCATAGACAATGCTTTGGTAACAGTGGCAACCACCCATTCATGCCATGTATTGAATTGCCAGATGGACAGACAGAGAAACAGTGAAATGTGACAGAGTTAGAGGGGTGGTTGTCAGAGTTAGAGGGGTGGTTGTCAGAGTTAGAGGGGTGGTTGTCAGAGTTAGAGGGGTGGTTGTCAGAGTTAGAGGGGTGGTTGTCAGAGTTAGAGGGGTGGTTGTTAGAGTTAGAGGGGTGGTTGTCAGAGTTAGAGTGGTTGTCAGAGTTAGAGGGGTGGTTGTCAGAGTTAGAGGGTGGTTGTCAGAGTTAGAGGGTGGTTGTTAGAGTTAGAGGGGTGGTTGTCAGACCACGAAACATCTGCAGTGAAATGTGTCAGAGTTAGAGGGGTGGTTGTCAGAGTTAGAGGGGTGGTTGTCAGAGTTAGAGGGGTGGTGGTCAGAGTTAGAGGGTGGTTGTCAGAGTTAGAGGGGTGGTTGTCAGAGTTAGAGGGGTGGTTGTCAGAGTTAGAGGGGTGGTTGTCAGAGTTAGAGGGTGGTTGTCAGAGTTAGAGGGGTGGTTGTCAGAGTTAGAGGGGTGGTTGTCAGAGTTAGAGGGGTGGTTGTCAGAGTTAGAGGGGTGGTTGTCAGAGTTAGAGGGTGGTTGTCAGAGTTAGAGGGGTGGTTGTCAGAGTTAGAGGGGTGGTTGTCAGAGTTAGAGGGGTGGTTGTCAGAGTTAGAGGGGTGGTTGTCAGAGTTAGAGGGGTGGTTGTCAGAGTTAGAGGGGTGGTTGTCAGAGTTAGGGGTGGTTGTCAGAGTTAGAGGGGTGGTTGTCAGAGGAGGGGTGGTTGTCAGAGTTAGAGGGTGGTTGTCAGAGTTAGAGGGGTGGTTGTCAGAGTTAGAGGGTGGTTGTCAGAGTTAGAGGGGTGGTTGTCAGAGTTAGAGGGGTGGTTGTCAGAGTTAGAGGGGTGGTTGTCAGAGTTAGAGGGTGGTTGTCAGAGTTAGAGGGGTGGTTGTCAGAGTTAGAGGGGTGGTTGTCAGAGTTAGAGGGGTGGTTGTTAGAGTTAGAGGGGTGGTTGTCAGAGTTAGAGGGTGGTTGTCAGAGTTAGAGGGGTGGTTGTCAGAGTTAGAGGGGTGGTTGTCAGAGTTAGAGGGTGGTTGTCAGAGTTAGAGGGGTGGTTGTCAGAGTTAGAGGGTGGTTGTCAGAGTTAGAGGGGTGGTTGTCAGAGTTAGAGGGGTGGTTGTCAGAGTTAGAGGGGTGGTTGTCAGACCACGAGACATCTGCAGTGACATCTTGTCAGAGTTAGAGGGGTGGTGAGTTAGAGGGGTGGTAGAGTTAGAGGGGTGGTTGTCAGAGTTAGAGGGGTGGTTGTCAGACCACGAAACATCTGCAGTGAAAGGTGTCAGAGTTAGAGGGGTGGTTGTCAGAGTTAGAGGGGTGGTTGTCAGAGTTAGAGGGTGGTTGTCAGAGTTAGAGGGGTGGTTGTCAGAGTTAGAGGGGTGGTTGTCAGAGTTAGAGGGGTCAGGTTGTCAGAGTTAGAGGGGTGGTGTCAGAGTTAGAGGGGTGGTTGTTAGAGTTAGAGGGGTGGTTGTCAGAGTTAGAGGGGTGGTAGAGTTAGGGGGGTGGTTGTCAGAGTTAGAGGGTGGTTGTCAGAGTTAGAGGGGTGGTTGTCAGAGTTAGAGGGTGGTTGTCAGAGTTAGAGGGGTGGTTGTCAGAGTTAGAGGGGTGGTTGTTAGAGTTAGAGGGGTGGTTGTCAGAGTTAGAGGGGTGGTTGTCAGAGTTAGAGGGGTGGTTGTCAGAGTTAGAGGGTGGTTGTCAGAGTTAGAGTGGTTGTCAGAGTTAGAGGGGTGGTTGGTTGTCAGACCACGAGACATCTGCAGTGAAAGGTGACAGAGTTAGAGGGGTGGTTGTCAGAGTTAGAGGGGTGGTTGTCAGAGTTAGAGGGGTGGTTGTTAGAGGGGTGGTTGTCAGAGTTAGAGGGGTGGTTGTCAGAGTTAGAGGGGTGGTTGTCAGACCATGAGACATCTGCAGTGAAAGGTGACAGAGTTAGAGGGGTGGTTGTCAGAGTTAGAGGGGTGGTTGTCAGAGTTAGAGGGGTGGTGTCAGAGAAGAGGTGGTTGTCAGAGTTAGAGGGGTTTGTCAGAGGAGGGGTGGTTGTCAGAGTTAGAGGGGTGGTTGTCAGAGTTAGAGGGGTGGTTGTCAGAGTTAGAGGGGTGGTTGTCAGAGTGAGGGGTGGTTGTCAGGGGGGGTGGTTGTCAGAGTTAGAGGGGTGGTTGTCAGAGTTAGAGGGGTGGTTGTCAGAGTTAGAGGGGTGGTTGTTAGAGTTAGAGGAAAGGTTGTCAGAGTTAGAGGGGGTTGTCAGAGTTAGAGGGGTGGTTGTCAGAGTTAGAGGGGTGGTTGTCAGAGTTAGAGGGTGGTTGTCAGAGTTAGAGGGGTGGTTGTCAGAGTTAGAGGGGTGGTTGTCAGAGTTAGAGGGGTGGTTGTCAGAGTTAGAGGGGTGGTTGTCAGAGTTAGAGGGGTGGTTGTCAGAGTTAGAGGGGTGGTTGTCAGAGTTAGAGGGGTGGTTGTCAGAGTTAGAGGGGTGGTTGTCAGAGTTAGAGGGGTGGTTGTCAGAGTTAGAGGGGTGGTTGTCAGAGTTAGAGGGGTGGTTGTCAGAGTTAGAGGGGTGGTTGTCAGAGTTAGAGGGGTGGTTGTCAGAGTTAGAGGGGTGGTTGTCAGAGTTAGAGGGGTGGTTGTTAGAGTTAGAGGGGTGGTTGTCAGAGTTAGAGGGGTGGTTGTCAGAGTTAGAGGGGTGGTTGTCAGACCAGAGTCTGAGGGGTGGTGTCAGAGTTAGAGGGGTGGTTGTCAGAGTTAGAGGGGTGGTTGTCAGAGTTAGAGGGTGGTTGTCAGAGTTAGAGGGGTGGTTGTCAGAGTTAGAGGGGTGGTTGTCAGAGTTAGAGGGGTGGTTGTCAGAGTTAGAGGGGTGGTTGTCAGACCATGAAACATCTGCAGTGTTAGAGGGTGGTCAGAGTTAGAGGGGTGGTTGTCAGAGTTAGAGGGGTGGTTGTCAGAGTTAGAGGGGTGGTTGTCAGAGTTAGAGGGGTGGTTGTCAGAGTTAGAGGGTGGTTGTCAGAGTTAGAGGGTGGTTGTCAGAGTTAGAGGGGTGGTTGTCAGACCATGAGACATCTGCAGTGAAAGGTGTCAGAGTTAGAGGGGTGGTTGTCAGAGTTAGAGGGGTGGTTGTCAGAGTTAGAGGGGTGGTTGTCAGAGTTAGGGTGGTTGTCAGAGTTAGAGGGGTGGTTGTCAGAGTTAGAGGGGTGGTTGTCAGAGTTAGAGGGGTGGTTGTCAGAGGGGTCTGAGGGAAAGTGGTTGTCAGAGTTAGAGGGGTGGTTGTCAGAGTTAGAGGGGTGGTTGTCAGAGTTAGAGGGGTGGTTGTCAGAGTTAGAGTTAGGGGTGGTTGTCAGAGTTAGAGGGGTGGTTGTCAGAGTTAGAGGGGTGGTTGTCAGAGTTAGAGGGGTGGTTGTCAGAGTTAGAGGGGTGGTTGTCAGAGTTAGAGGGGTGGTTGTCAGAGTTAGAGGGGTGGTTGTCAGACCAGAGGGTGAGACATCTGCAGTGAAAGGTGACAGAGTTAGAGGGGTGGTTGTCAGAGTTAGAGGGGTGGTTGTCAGAGTTAGAGGGGTGGTTGTTAGAGTTAGAGGAGGGGTGGTTGTCAGAGTTAGAGGGTGGTTGTCAGAGTTAGAGGGGTGGTTGTCAGAGTTAGAGGGGTGGTTGTTAGAGTTAGAGGGTGGTTGTCAGAGTTAGAGGGGTGGTTGTCAGAGTTAGAGGGGTGGTTGTTAGAGTTAGAGGGGGGTGGTTGTCAGAGTTAGAGGGGTGGTTGTCAGAGTTAGAGGGGTGGTTGTTAGAGTTAGAGGGGTGGTTGTTAGAGTTAGAGGGGTGGTTGTCAGAGTTAGAGGGGTGGTTGTCAGAGTTAGAGGGGTGGTTGTTAGAGTTAGAGGGGTGGTTGTTAGAGTTAGAGGGGTGGTTGTTAGAGTTAGAGGGGTGGTTGTCAGAGTTAGAGGGGTGGTTGTCAGACCATGAAACATCTGCAGTGAAAGGTGACAGAGTTAGAGGGTGGTCAGAGTTAGAGGGGTTGTCAGAGTTAGAGGGGTGGTTGTTAGAGTTAGAGGGGTGGTTGTCAGAGTTAGAGGGGTGGTTGTTAGAGTTAGAGGGGTGGTTGTTAGAGTTAGAGGGGTGGTTGTCAGAGTTAGAGGGGTGGTTGTTAGAGTTAGAGGGGTGGTTGTTAGAGTTAGAGGGGTGGTTGTCAGACCATGAAACATCTGTCAGAGAAAGGGGTGACAGAGTTAGAGGGGTGGTTATCAGAGTTAGAGGGGTGGTTGTCAGAGTTAGAGGGGTGGTTGTCAGAGTTAGAGGGGTGGTTGTCAGAGTTAGAGGGTGGTTGTCAGAGTTAGAGGGGTGGTTGGTTGTCAGAGTTAGAGGGGTGGTTGTCAGAGTTAGAGGGTGGTTGTCAGAGTTAGAGGGGTGGTTGTCAGAGTTAGAGGGGTGGTTGTTAGAGTTAGAGGGGTGGTTGTTAGAGTTAGAGGGTGGTTGTCAGAGTTAGAGGGGTGGTTGTCAGAGTTAGAGGGGTGGTTGTCAGAGTTAGAGGGGTGGTTGTCAGAGTTAGGGGTGGAAGGGTGGTTGTCAGAGTTAGAGGGGTGGTTGTCAGAGTTAGAGGGTGGTTGTCAGAGTTAGAGGGGTGGTTGTCAGAGTTAGAGGGGTGGTTGTCAGAGTTAGAGGGTGGTTGTCAGAGTTAGAACAGAGTTAGTGAAAGGTGTCAGAGTTAGAGGGGTGGTTGTTAGATCACGAAACATCTGCAGTGAAAGAGGTGTCAGAGTTAGAGGGTGGTTGTCAGAGTTAGAGGGGTGGTTGTCAGAGTTAGAGGGTGGTTGTCAGAGTTAGAGGGGTGGTTGTCAGAGTTAGAGGGGTGGTTGTCAGAGTTAGAGGGGTGGTTGTCAGAGTTAGAGGTGGTTGTCAGAGTTAGAGGGTGGTTGTCAGATCAGAAACATCTGCAGAGAAGGGGGTGTCAGAGTTAGAGGGGTGGTTGTCAGAGTTAGAGGGGTGGTTGTCAGAGTTAGAGGGTGGTTGTCAGAGTTAGAGGGGTGGTTGTCAGAGTTATAGGGGTGGTTGTCAGAGTTAGAGGGGTGGTTGTCAGAGTTAGAGGGTGGTTGTCAGAGTTAGAGGGGTGGTTGTCAGAGTTAGAGGGGTGGTTGTCAGACCATGAAACATCTGCAGTGAAGGTGACAGAGTTAGAGGGTGGTTGTCAGAGTTAGAGGGGTGGTTGTCAGAGTTAGAGGGGAGGAAAGGTTGTCAGAGTTAGAGGGGTGGTTGTCAGAGTTAGAGGGTGTTTGTCAGAGTTAGAGGGGTGGTTGTCAGAGTTAGAGGGGTGGTTGTTAGAGTTAGAGGGGTGGTGTCAGAGTTAGAGGGTGGTTGTCAGAGTTAGAGGGGTGGTTGTCAGAGTTAGAGGGGTGGTTGTCAGAGTTAGAGGGGTGGTTGTCAGAGTTAGAGGGGTGGTTGTCAGAGTTAGAGGGGTGGTTGTCAGAGTTAGAGGGGTGGTTGTCAGAGTTAGAGGGGTGGTTGTCAGAAAGGTGAGAGTTAGGGTGGTTGTCAGAGTTAGAGGGGTGGTTGTCAGAGTTAGAGGGGTGGTTGTCAGAGTTAGAGGGGGTGGTTGTCAGAGTTAGAGGGGTGGTTGTCAGAGTTAGAGTGGTGGTTGTCAGAGTTAGAGGGGTGGTTGTCAGAGTTAGAGGGGTGGTTGTCAGAGTTAGAGGGGTGGTTGTCAGAGTTAGAGGGGTGGTTGTCAGAGTTAGAGGGGTGGTTGTCAGACCACGAGACATCTGCAGTGGAAGGTGTCAGAGTTAGAGGGGTGGTTGTTAGAGTTAGAGGGGTGGTTGTCAGAGTTCGAGGGGTGGTTGTTAGAGTTAGAGGGGTGGTTGTCAGAGTTAGAGGGGTGGTTGTCAGACCACGAGACATCTGCAGTGAAAGGTGTCAGAGTTAGAGGGGTGGTTGTCAGAGTTAGAGGGGTGGTTGTCAGAGTTAGAGGGGTGGTTGTCAGAGTTAGAGGGGTGGTTGTCAGAGGAGGGGTGGTTGTTAGAGTTAGAGGGGTGGTTGTCAGAGTTAGAGGGTGGTTGTCAGAGTTAGAGGGTGGTTGTCAGAGTTAGAGGGGTGGTTGTCAGAGTTAGAGGGTGGTTGTCAGAGTTAGAGGGTGGTTGTCAGAGTTAGAGGGGTGGTTGTCAGAGTTCGAGGGGTGGTTGTCAGAGTTAGAGGGGTGGTTGTCAGACCATGAGACATCTGCAGTGAAAGGTGTCAGAGTTAGAGGGGTGGTTGTCAGAGTTAGAGGGGTGGTTGTCAGAGTTAGAGGGTGGTTGTCAGAGTTAGAGGGTGGTTGTCAGACCATGAAACATCTGCAGTGAAGGTGTCAGAGTTAGAGGGGTGTCAGAGTTATGAAGTTAGAGGGGTGGTGTCAGAGTTAGAGGGGTGGTTGTCAGAAAGTTAGTCAGAGTTAGAGTGGCTGTCAGAGTTCGAGGGGTGGTTGTCAGAGTTAGAGGGGTGGTTGTCAGACCATGAAACATCTGCAGTGAAAGGTGACAGAGTTAGAGGGTGGTTGTCAGAGTTAGAGGGGTGGTTGTCATCAGAGTTAGAGGGGTGGTTGTTAGAGTTAGAGGGGTGGTTGTCAGAGTTAGAGGGGTGGTTGTCAGAGTTAGAGGGGGTTATCAGAGTTAGAGGGGTGGTTGTCAGAGTTAGAGGGGTGGTTGTCAGAGTTAGAGGGGTGGTTGTCAGAGTTAGAGGGTGGTTGTCAGAGTTAGAGGGGTGGTGTCAGAGTTAGAGGGGTGGTTGTCAGAGTTAGAGGGGTGGTTGTCAGAGTTAGAGGGTGGTTGTCAGACCACGAGACATCTGCAGTGGAAGGTGACAGAGTTAGAGTGGTGGTTGTCAGAGTTAGAGGGGTGGTTGTCAGAGTTAGAGGCGTGGTTGTCAGAGTTAGAGGGGTGGTTGTCAGAGTTAGAGGGGTGGTTGTCAGAGTTAGAGGGGTGGTTGTCAGAGTTAGAGGGGTGGTTGTCAGAGTTAGAGTGGTGGTTGTCAGAGTTAGAGGGGTGGTTGTCAGAGTTAGAGGGGTGGTTGTCAGAGTTAGAGGAGTGGTTGTCAGAGTTAGAGGGGTGGTTGTCAGAGTTAGAGGGGTGGTTGTCAGAGTTAGAGGGGTGGTTGTTAGAGTTAGAGGGGTGGTTGTCAGAGTTAGAGGGTGGTTGTTAGAGTTAGAGGGGTGGTTGTCAGAGTTAGAGGGTGGTTGTTAGAGTTAGAGGGTGGTTGTCAGAGTTAGAGGGGTGGTTGTCAGAGTTAGAGGGTGGTTGTTAGAGTTAGAGGGTGGTTGTCAGAGTTAGAGGGGTGGTTGTCAGAGTTAGAGGGGTGGTTGTTAGAGTTAGAGGGTGGTTGTCAGAGTTAGTTAGAGGGGTGGTTGTCAGAGTTAGAGGGTGGTTGTCAGAGTTAGAGGGGTGGTTGTTAGAGTTAGAGGGTGGTTGTCAGAGTTAGAGGGTGGTTGTTAGAGTTAGAGGGTGGTTGTCAGAGTTAGAGGGGTGGTTGTCAGAGTTAGAGGGTGGTTGTCAGAGTTAGAGGGGTGGTTGTCAGAGTTAGAGGGGTGGTTGTCAGAGTTAGAGGGGTGGTTGTCAGAGTTAGAGGGTGGTTGTCAGAGTTAGAGGGGTGGTTGTTAGAGTTAGAGGGGTGGTTGTTAGAGTTAGAGGGGTGGTTGTCAGAGTTAGAGGGGTGGTTGTCAGAGTTAGAGGGGTGGTTGTCAGACCACGAGACATCTGCAGTGGAAGGTGACAGAGTTAGAGTGGTGGTTGTCAGAGTTAGAGGGGTGGTTGTCAGAGTTAGAGGCGTGGTTGTCAGAGTTAGAGGGGTGGTTGTCAGAGTTAGAGGGGTGGTTGTCAGAGTTAGAGGGTGGTGCAGTGAGTTAGAGGGTGGTTGTCAGAGTTAGGTGGTTGTCAGAGTTAGAGGGGTGGTTGTCAGAGTTAGAGGGGTGGTTGTTAGAGTTAGAGGGGTGGTTGTCAGAGTTAGAGGGGTGGTTGTCAGACCACGAGACATCTGCAGTGGAAGGTGACAGAGTTAGAGTGGTGGTTGTCAGAGTTAGAGGGGTGGTTGTCAGAGTTAGAGGCGTGGTTGTCAGAGTTAGAGGGGTGGTTGTCAGAGTTAGAGGGGTGGTTGTCAGAGTTAGAGGGGTGGTTGTCAGAGTTAGAGGGGTGGTTGTCAGAGTTAGAGGGGTGGTTGTTAGAGTTAGAGGGGTGGTTGTCAGAGTTAGAGGGGTGGTTGTCAGAGTTAGAGGGGTGGTTGTCAGACCATGAAACATCTGCAGTGAAAGGTGACAGAGTTAGAGGGGTGGTTGTCAGAGTTAGAGGGGTGGTTGTCAGAGTTAGAGGGGTGGTTGTCAGAGTTAGAGGGGTGGTTGTCAGACCATGAAACATCTGCAGTGAAAGGTGACAGAGTTAGAGGGGTGGTTGTCAGAGTTAGAGGGGTGGTTGTCAGAGTTAGAGGGGTGGTTGTCAGAGTTAGAGGGGTGGTTGTCAGAGTTAGAGGGGTGGTTGTCAGAGTTAGAGGGGTGGTTGTCAGAGTTAGAGGGGTGGTTGTCAGAGTTAGAGGGGTGGTTGTCAGAGTTAGAGGGGTGGTTGTCAGACCATGAAACATCTGCAGTGAAAGGTGACAGAGTTAGAGGGGTGGTTGTCAGAGTTAGAGGGGTGGTTGTCAGAGTTAGAGGGGTGGTTGTCAGAGTTAGAGGGGTGGTTGTCAGAGTTAGAGGGGTGGTTGTCAGAGTTAGAGGGGTGGTTGTCAGAGTTAGAGGGTGGTTATCAGAGTTAGAGGGGTGGTTGTTAGAGTTAGAGGGGTGGTTGTCAGAGTTAGAGGGGTGGTTGTTAGAGTTAGAGGGGTGGTTGTCAGAGTTAGAGGGGTGGTTGTCAGAGTTAGAGGGGTGGTTGTCAGAGTTAGAGGGGTGGTTGTCAGAGTTAGAGGGTGGTTGTCAGAGTTAGAGGGGTGGTTGTCAGAGTTAGAGGAGTGGTTGTCAGAGTTAGAGGAGTGGTTGTCAGAGTTAGAGGAGTGGTTGTCAGAGTTAGAGGGGTGGTTGTCAGAGTTAGAGGGGTGGTTGTCAGAGTTAGAGGGGTGGTTGCCAGACCATGAGACATCTGCAGTGAAAGGTGTCAGAGTTAGAGGGGTGGTTGTCAGAGTTAGAGGGGTGGTTGTCAGAGTTAGAGGGGTGGTTGTCAGAGTTAGAGGGGTGGTTGTCAGACCACGAGACATCTGCAGTGAAAGGTGACAGAGTTAGAGGGGTGGTTGTCAGAGTTAGAGGGGTGGTTGTCAGAGTTAGAGGGGTGGTTGTCAGAGTTAGAGGGGTGGTTGTCAGAGTTAGAGGGGTGGTTGTCAGAGTTAGAGGGGTGGTTGTCAGAGTTAGAGGGGTGGTTGTCAGAGTTAGAGGGGTGGTTGTCAGACCATGAAACATCTGCAGTGAAAGGTGACAGAGTTAGAGGGGTGGTTGTCAGAGTTAGAGGGGTGGTTGTCAGACCATGAAACATCTGCAGTGAAAGGTGACAGAGTTAGAGTGGTGGTTGTCAGAGTTAGAGGGGTGGTTGTCAGAGTTAGAGGGGTGGTTGTTAGAGTTAGAGGGGTGGTTGTCAGAGTTAGAGGGGTGGTTGTCAGACCACGAGACATCTGCAGTGGAAGGTGACAGAGTTAGAGGGTGGTTGTCAGAGTTAGAGGGGTGGTTGTCAGAGTTAGAGGGTGGTTGTCAGAGTTAGAGGTGTGGTTGTCAGAGTTAGAGGGGTGGTTGTCAGAGTTAGAGGGGTGGTTGTCAGAGTTAGAGGGGTGGTTGTCAGAGTTAGAGGGGTGGTTGTCAGAGTTAGAGGGGTGGTTGTCAGAGTTAGAGGGGTGGTTGTCAGACCACGAGACATCTGCAGGGGAAGGTGACAGAGTTAGAGGGGTGGTTGTCAGAGTTAGAGGGGTGGTTGTCAGAGTTAGAGGGGTGGTTGTCAGAGTTAGAGGGGTGGTTGTCAGACCACGAGACATCTGCAGTGGAAGGTGACAGAGTTAGAGGGGTGGTTGTCAGAGTTAGAGGGGTGGTTGTCAGAGTTAGAGGGGTGGTTGTCAGACCACGAGACATCTGCAGTGGAAGGTGACAGAGTTAGAGGGGTGGTTGTTAGAGTTAGAGGGGTGGTTGTCAGAGTTAGAGGGGTGGTTGTCAGAGTTAGAGGGGTGGTTGTCAGAGTTAGAGGGGTGGTTGTCAGAGTTAGAGGGGTGGTTGTCAGAGTTAGAGGGGTGGTTGTCAGAGTTAGAGGGTGGTTGTCAGAGTTAGAGGGGTGGTTGTCAGAGTTAGAGGGGTGGTTGTCAGAGTTAGAGGGGTGGTTGCCAGAGTTAGAGGGGTGGTTGTTTTCAGAGTTAGAGGGGTGGTTGTCAGAGTTAGAGGGGTGGTTGTCAGAGTTAGAGGGGTGGTTGTCAGAGTTAGAGGGTGGTTGTCAGAGTTAGAGGGGTGGTTATCAGAGTTAGAGGGGTGGTTGTCAGAGTTAGAGGGGTGGTTGTCAGAGTTAGAGGGGTGGTTGTCAGAGTTAGAGGGGTGGTTGTCAGAGTTAGAGGGGTGGTTGTCAGAGTTAGAGGGGTGGTTGTTAGAGTTAGAGGAGTGGTTGTCAGAGTTAGAGGGGTGGTTGTCAGAGTTAGAGGGGTGGTTGTCAGAGTTAGAGGGGTGGTTGTCAGAGTTAGAGGGGTGGTTGTCAGAGTTAGAGGGGTGGTTGTCAGAGTTAGAGGGGTGGTTGTCAGAGTTAGAGGGGTGGTTGTCAGAGTTAGAGGGGTGGTTGTCAGAGTTAGAGGGGTGGTTGTCAGAGTTAGAGGGGTGGTTGCCAGAGTTAGAGGGGTGGTTGTCAGAGTTAGAGGGGTGGTTGTCAGAGTTAGAGGGGTGGTTGTCAGAGTTAGAGGGGTGGTTGTCAGAGTTAGAGGGGTGGTTGTCAGAGTTAGAGGGGTGGTTATCAGAGTTAGAGGGGTGGTTGTCAGAGTTAGAGGGGTGGTTGTCAGAGTTAGAGGGGTGGTTGTCAGAGTTAGAGGGGTGGTTGTTAGAGTTAGAGGGGTGGTTGTCAGAGTTAGAGGGGTGGTTGTCAGACCACGAGACATCTGCAGTGAAAGGTGTCAGAGTTAGAGGGGTGGTTGTCAGAGTTAGAGGGGTGGTTGTCAGAGTTAGAGGGGTGGTTGTTAGAGTTAGAGGGGTGGTTGTCAGAGTTAGAGGGGTGGTTGTCAGACCACGAGACATCTGCAGTGAAAGGTGACAGAGTTAGAGGGGTGGTTGTCAGAGTTAGAGGGGTGGTTGTCAGAGTTAGAGGGGTGGTTGTCAGAGTTAGAGGGGTGGTTGCCAGAGTTAGAGGGGTGGTTGTCAGAGTTAGAGGGGTGGTTGTCAGAGTTAGAGGGGTGGTTGTCAGAGTTAGAGGGGTGGTTGTCAGAGTTAGAGGGGTGGTTGTTAGAGTTAGAGGGGTGGTTGTCAGAGTTAGAGGGGTGGTTGTTAGAGTTAGAGGGTGGTTGTCAGAGTTAGAGGGTGGTTGTTAGAGTTAGAGGGTGGTTGTCAGAGTTAGAGGGGTGGTTGTCAGAGTTAGAGGGTGGTTGTTAGAGTTAGAGGGGTGGTTGTCAGAGTTAGAGGGGTGGTTGTTAGAGTTAGAGGGGTGGTTGTCAGAGTTAGAGGGTGGTTGTTAGAGTTAGAGGGGTGGTTGTTAGAGTTAGAGGGGTGGTTGTCAGAGTTAGAGGGTGGTTGTCAGACCACGAAACATCTGCAGTGAAAGGTGACAGAGTTAGAGGAGTGGTTGTCAGAGTTAGAGGGGTGGTTGTCAGAGTTAGAGGGGTGGTTGTCAGAGTTAGAGGGGTGGTTGTTAGAGTTCGAGGGGTGGTTGTCAGAGTTAGAGGGGTGGTTGTCAGAGTTAGAGGGGTGGTTGTCAGAGTTAGAGGAGTGGTTGTCAGAGTTAGAGGAGTGGTTGTCAGAGTTAGAGGGTGGTTGTCAGAGTTAGAGGAGTGGTTGTCAGAGTTAGAGGGTGGTTGTCAGAGTTAGAGGAGTGGTTGTCAGAGTTAGAGGAGTGGTTGTCAGAGTTAGAGGAGTGGTTGTCAGAGTTAGAGGGGTGGTTGTCAGAGTTAGAGGAGTGGTTGTCAGAGTTAGAGGAGTGGTTGTCAGAGTTAGAGGGGTGGTTGTCAGAGTTAGAGGGGTGGTTGTCAGAGTTAGAGGAGTGGTTGTCAGAGTTAGAGGAGTGGTTGTCAGAGTTAGAGGGGTGGTTGTCAGAGTTAGAGGGTGGTTGTCAGAGTTAGAGGGTGGTTGCCAGACCATGAGACATCTGCAGTGAAAGGTGTCAGAGTTAGAGGGTGGTTGTCAGAGTTAGAGGGGTGGTTGTCAGAGTTAGAGGGTGGTTGTCAGAGTTAGAGGGTGGTTGTCAGAGTTAGAGGGGTGGTTGTCAGAGTTAGAGGGGTGGTTGTCAGACCACGAGACATCTGCAGTGAAAGGTGACAGAGTTAGAGGGGTGGTTGTCAGAGTTAGAGGGGTGGTTGTCAGAGTTAGAGGGGTGGTTGTCAGAGTTAGAGGGGTGGTTGTCAGAGTTAGAGGGGTGGTTGTCAGAGTTAGAGGGGTGGTTGTCAGACCATGAAACATCTGCAGTGAAAGGTGACAGAGTTAGAGGGGTGGTTGTCAGAGTTAGAGGGGTGGTTGTCAGAGTTAGAGGGGTGGTTGTCAGAGTTAGAGGGGTGGTTGTCAGAGTTAGAGGGGTGGTTGTCAGAGTTAGAGGGGTGGTTGTCAGAGTTAGAGGGGTGGTTGTCAGAGTTAGAGGGGTGGTTGTCAGACCATGAAACATCTGCAGTGAAAGGTGACAGAGTTAGAGGGGTGGTTGTCAGAGTTAGAGGGGTGGTTGTTAGAGTTAGAGGGGTGGTTGTCAGAGTTAGAGGGGTGGTTGTCAGACCACGAGACATCTGCAGTGGAAGGTGACAGAGTTAGAGGGGTGGTTGTCAGAGTTAGAGGGGTGGTTGTCAGAGTTAGAGGGGTGGTTGTCAGAGTTAGAGGGGTGGTTGTCAGAGTTAGAGGGGTGGTTGTCAGAGTTAGAGGGGTGGTTGTCAGAGTTAGAGGGGTGGTTGTCAGAGTTAGAGGGGTGGTTGTCAGAGTTAGAGGGGTGGTTGTCAGAGTTAGAGGGGTGGTTGTCAGACCACGAGACATCTGCAGTGGAAGGTGACAGAGTTAGAGGGGTGGTTGTCAGAGTTAGAGGGGTGGTTGTCAGAGTTAGAGGGGTGGTTGTCAGAGTTAGAGGGGTGGTTGTCAGACCACGAGACATCTGCAGTGGAAGGTGACAGAGTTAGAGGGGTGGTTGTCAGAGTTAGAGGGGTGGTTGTCAGAGTTAGAGGGGTGGTTGTCAGACCACGAGACATCTGCAGTGGAAGGTGACAGAGTTAGAGGGGTGGTTGTTAGAGTTAGAGGGGTGGTTGTCAGAGTTAGAGGGGTGGTTGTCAGAGTTAGAGGGGTGGTTGTTAGAGTTAGAGGGGTGGTTGTCAGAGTTAGAGGGGTGGTTGTCAGAGTTAGAGGGGTGGTTGTCAGAGTTAGAGGGTGGTTGTCAGAGTTAGAGGGGTGGTTGTCAGAGTTAGAGGGGTGGTTGTCAGAGTTAGAGGGGTGGTTGTCAGAGTTAGAGGGGTGGTTGTCAGAGTTAGAGGGGTGGTTGTCAGAGTTAGAGGGTGGTTGTCAGAGTTAGAGGGTGGTTGTCAGAGTTAGAGGGGTGGTTGTCAGAGTTAGAGGGGTGGTTGTCAGAGTTAGAGGGGTGGTTGTTAGAGTTAGAGGGTGGTTGTTAGAGTTAGAGTGGTGGTTGTCAGAGTTAGAGGGTGGTTGTCAGACCACGAGACATCTGCAGTGAAAGGTGACAGAGTTAGAGGGTGGTTGTCAGAGTTAGAGGGGTGGTTGTCAGAGTTAGAGGGTGGTTGTTAGAGTTAGAGGGTGGTTGTTAGAGTTAGAGGGGTGGTTGTTAGAGTTAGAGGGGTGGTTGTTAGAGTTAGAGGGGTGGTTGTCAGAGTTAGAGGGGTGGTTGTCAGACCACGAGACATCTGCAGTGAAAGGTGTCAGAGTTAGAGGGGTGGTTGTTAGAGTTAGAGGGGTGGTTGTCAGAGTTAGAGGGGTGGTTGTCAGAGTTAGAGGGGTGGTTGTCAGAGTTAGAGGGGTGGTTGTCAGAGTTAGAGGGGTGGTTGTCAGAGTTAGAGGGGTGGTTGTCAGAGTTAGAGGGGTGGTTGTCAGAGTTAGAGGGGTGGTTGTCAGAGTTAGAGGGGTGGTTGTCAGAGTTAGAGGAGTGGTTGTCAGAGTTAGAGGGGTGGTTGTCAGACCACGAGACATCTGCAGTGGAAGGTGACAGAGTTAGAGGGGTGGTTGTCAGAGTTAGAGGGGTGGTTGTCAGAGTTAGAGGGGTGGTTGTCAGACCACGAGACATCTGCAGTGAAAGGTGACAGAGTTAGAGGGGTGGTTGTCAGAGTTAGAGGGGTGGTTGTCAGAGTTAGAGGGGTGGTTGTCAGAGTTAGAGGGGTGGTTGTTAGAGTTAGAGGGGTGGTTGTCAGACCACGAGACATCTGCAGTGAAAGGTGACAGAGTTAGAGGGGTGGTTGTCAGAGTTAGAGGGGTGGTTGTCAGAGTTAGAGGGGTGGTTGTCAGAGTTAGAGGGGTGGTTGTCAGAGTTAGAGGGGTGGTTGTCAGAGTTAGAGGGGTGGTTGTCAGACCACGAAACATCAGCAGTGAAAGGTGTCAGAGTTAGAGGGGTGGTTGTCAGAGTTAGAGGGGTGGTTGTCAGAGTTAGAGGGGTGGTTGTCAGAGTTAGAGGGGTGGTTGTCAGAGTTAGAGGGGTGGTTGTTAGAGTTAGAGGGGTGGTTGTCAGAGTTAGAGGGGTGGTTGTCAGAGTTAGAGGGGTGGTTGTCAGAGTTAGAGGGGTGGTTGTCAGACCACGAAACATCAGCAGTGAAAGGTGTCAGAGTTAGAGGGGTGGTTGTCAGAGTTAGAGGGGTGGTTGTTAGAGTTAGAGGGGTGGTTGTCAGAGTTAGAGGGGTGGTTGTCAGAGTTAGAGGGGTGGTTGTCAGAGTTAGAGGGGTGGTTGTCAGAGTTAGAGGGGTGGTTGTCAGACCACGAAACATCAGCAGTGAAAGGTGTCAGAGTTAGAGGGGTGGTTGTCAGAGTTAGAGGGGTGGTTGTTAGAGTTAGAGGGGTGGTTGTCAGAGTTAGAGGGGTGGTTGTCAGAGTTAGAGGGGTGGTTGTTAGAGTTAGAGGGGTGGTTGTCAGAGTTAGAGGGGTGGTTGTCAGAGTTAGAGGGGTGGTTGTCAGAGTTAGAGGGGTGGTTGTCAGAGTTAGAGGGGTGGTTGTTAGAGTTAGAGGGGTGGTTGTCAGAGTTAGAGGGGTGGTTGTCAGAGTTAGAGGGGTGGTTGTCAGAGTTAGAGGGGTGGTTGTTAGAGTTAGAGGGGTGGTTGTCAGAGTTAGAGGGTGGTTGTCAGAGTTAGAGGGGTGGTTGTCAGAGTTAGAGGGGTGGTTGTCAGAGTTAGAGGGGTGGTTGTTAGAGTTAGAGGGGTGGTTGTCAGAGTTAGAGGGGTGGTTGTCAGAGTTAGAGGGGTGGTTGTTAGAGTTAGAGGGGTGGTTGTCAGAGTTAGAGGGGTGGTTGTCAGAGTTAGAGGGGTGGTTGTCAGAGTTAGAGGGGTGGTTGTCAGAGTTAGAGGGGTGGTTGTCAGAGTTAGAGGAGTGGTTGTCAGAGTTAGAGGGGTGGTTGTCAGAGTTAGAGGGGTGGTTGTCAGACCACGAGACATCTGCAGTGGAAGGTGACAGAGTTAGAGTGGTGGTTGTCAGAGTTAGAGGGGTGGTTGTCAGAGTTAGAGGAGTGGTTGTCAGACCACGAGACATCCCAAAAATCGGTATTCTCTCATCCCTCTCTTTTAAATAACAGACATCCCTCTCTTTTAAATAACAGACATCCCTCTCTTTTAAATAACGGACATCCGTCTCTTTTAAATAACAGACATCCCTCTCTTTTAAATAACAGACCTCCCTCTCTTTTAAATAACGGACATCCCTCTCTTTTAAATAACAGACATCCCTCTCTTAAATAACAGACATCCCTCTCTTTTAAATAACAGACATCCCTCTCTTTTAAATAACAGACATCCCTCTCTTTTAAATAACAGACATCCCTCTCTTTTAAATAACAGACCTCCCTCTCTTTTAAATAACGGACATCCGTCTCTTTTAAATAACAGACCTCCCTCTCTTTTAAATAACAGACCTCCCTCTCTTTTAAATAACAGACATCCCTCTCTTTTAAATAACAGACCTCCCTCTCTTTTAAATAACGGACATCCGTCTCTTTTAAATAACCGACATCCCTCTCTTTTAAATAACGGACATCCCTCTCTTTTAAATAACGGACATCCGTCTCTTTTAAATAACAGACATCCCTCTCTTTTAAATAACAGACCTCCCTCTCTTTTAAATAACGGACATCCGTCTCTTTTAAATAACAGACCTCCCTCTCTTTTAAATAACGGACATCCCTCTCTTTTAAATAACAGACATCCCTCTCTTTTAAATAACAGACATCCCTCTCTTTTAAATAACAGACATCCCTCTCTGTGGATAAAAGCGTCTGCTAAATGGCATATATTATTATATTATTTTAAATAACAGACATCCCTCTCTTTTAAATAACAGACCTCCCTCTCTTTTAAATAACAGACATCCCTCTCTTTTAAATAACAGACATCCCTCTCTTTTAAATAACAGACATCCCTCTCTTTTAAATAACAGACATCCCTCTCTTTTAAATAACAGACATCCCTCTCTTTTAAATAACAGACATCCCTCTCTTTTAAATAACGGACATCCCTCTCTTTTAAATAACAGACATCCCTCTCTTTTAAATAACAGACATCCCTCTCTTTTAAATAACAGACAACCCTCTCTTTTAAATAACAGACATCCCTCTCTTTTAAATAACGGACATCCCTCTCTTTTAAATAACAGACATCCCTCTCTTTTAAATAACAGACAACCCTCTCTTTTAAATAACAGACATCCCTCTCTTTTAAATAACAGACATCCCTCTCTTTTAAATAACAGACAACCCTCTCTTTTAAATAACAGACATCCCTATCTTTTAAATAACAGACATCCCTCTCTTTTAAATAACAGACATCCCTCTCTTTTAAATAACAGACATCCCTATCTTTTAAATAACAGACAACCCTCTCTTTTAAATAACAGACAACCCTCTCTTTTAAATAACAGACATCCCTCTCTTTTAAATAACGGACATCCGTCTCTTTTAAATAACAGACAACCCTCTCTTTTAAATAACAGACAACCCTCTCTTTTAAATAACAGACAACCCTCTCTTTTAAAGATAATATCCTTCATACAAAAAAGGACAATATTTCCACCCAGTTCATCAAAGACAGACTTTATAAAAACAGGAAGTCACTGTAACTAAAACATCAACTCCTGCAGACATGGATCCGCCTGGTTCTGTTCTGACGCCGAGGTCTGTGTGTTACTGAAGCCTTCGGACCTCCTCCACGTCTGTGTCCAGGTGCCCTGGGGGGTTAACAGCCAGCCTGTCACACACACACACACACACACACACACACACACACACACACACACACACACACACACACACACACACACACACACACACACACACACACACACACACACACACACACACACACAGATTTACTCTGCAGCTTCAGCGGAACACAGACACCACACACACAGTGTCACGTACCTCTCACTCTTGTCCCTCTGCCTAGGCTTGTAGGGGAGCGAGACTGTTTCCCTCTGTCACATACACATACACACACATGCATACAGAGACATATACGTGCACGCACAGACACACACAAAGACAAATACACAGAGGTTTATGTTATTCTGTCTGTAGCCCTGAAGCCTTGCATAAGCTTTGCACCCAGCAGGCAAACAGGGTCATGTGACCTGAACATTCAGTGATCACATGTGCTGTACATTGTGGTAGTGTGTTCGTGTGTGTGGGTGTGTGTGTGTGTGTGTGTGTGTGTGTGTGTGTGTGTGTGTGTGTGTGTGTGTGTGTGTGTGTGTGTGTGTGTGTGTGTGTGTGTGTGTGTGTGTGTGTGTGTGTGTGTGTGTGTGTGTGTGTGTGTACTTTAGTGCTATTCTTGTGAGGACCGAAAGTCCTCACAAGAATAGTAAACCAAGAAAAAATATATATATTTTAGGTTTAGGGGGTTAGCATTAGAGTTTGGGTTAGGTTTAAGGTTAGGTTTAGGGGGTTAGGATTAGAATTAGGGTTAGGTTTAAGGTTAGGTTTAGGGGGTTAGGGTTAGAATTAGGGTTAGGTTTAAGGGGTTAGGGTTAGAATTAGGGTTAGGTTTAAGGGGTTAGGGTTAGAATTAGGGTTAGGTTTAAGGTTAGGTTTAGGGGGTTAGGGTTAGAATTAGGGTTAGGTTTAAGGGGTTAGGGTTAGAATTAGGGTTAGGTTTAAAGTTAGGTTTAGGGAATCAATTGATGGTCCCCAAAAAGTCCTCACAAGTATAGTAACACGGTGTTTCACCTGGATCCTCTTCTGTCTCTGTTGATGTAGCATGTTGATGATGTCCTCTCTCCGTCTGGCCTAGAACACACACACCTCAACATGTATAATACCACCACTACAATACAACATGTATAATACCACCACCACTACAATACAACATGTATAATACCACCACTATAATACAATATGTATAATACCACCACCACTACAATACAACATGTATAATACCACCACTACAATACAACATGTATAATACCACCACCACTACAATACAACATGTATAATACCACCCCTACAATACAATATGTATAATACCACCACCACTACAATACAACATGTATAATACCACCACCACTACAATACAACATGTATAATACCACCACTACAATACAACATGTATAATACCACCACTACAATACAACATGTATAATACCACCACTACAATACAACATGTATAATACCACCACTACAATACAACATGTATAATACCACCACTACAATACAACATGTATAATACCACCACTACAATACAACATGTATACTACCACCACTACAATACAACATGTATAATACCACCACTACAATACAACATGTATAATACCACCACCACTACAATACAACATGTATAATACCACCACTACAATACAACATGTATAATACCACCACTACAATACAACATGTATAATACCACCACTACAATACAACATGTATAATACCACCACTACAATACAACATGTATAATACCACCACTACAATACAACATGTATAATACCACCACCACTACAATACAACATGTATAATACCACCACTACAATACAACATGTATAATACCACCACTACAATACAACATGTATAATACCACCACCACTACAATACAACATGTATAATACCACCACTACAATACAACATGTATAATACCACCACTACAATACAACATGTATAATACCACCACTACAATACAACATGTATAATACCACCACCACTACAATACAACATGTATAATACCACCACTACAATACAACATGTATAATACCACCACTACAATACAACATGTATAATACCACTACTACAATACAACATGTATAATACCACCACCACTACAATACAACATGTATAATACCACCACTACAATACAACATGTATAATACCACCACTACAATACAACATGTATAATACCACCACTACAATACAACATGTATAATACCACCACTACAATACAACATGTATAATACCACTACTACAATACAACATGTATAATACCACCACCACTACAATACAACATGTATAATACCACCACCACTACAATACAACATGTATAATACCACCACCACTACAATACAACATGTATAATACCACCACTACAATACAACATGTATAATACCACCACTACAATACAACATGTATAATACCACCACTACAATACAACATGTATAATACCACTACTACAATACAACATGTATAATACCACCACCACTACAATACAACATGTATAATACCACCACTACAATACAACATGTATAATACCACCACCACTACAATACAACATGTATAATACCACCACCACTACAATACAACATGTATAATACCACCACTACAATACAACATGTATAATACCACTACTACAATACAACATGTATAATACCACTACTACAATACAACATGTATAATACCACCACCACTACAATACAACATGTATAATACCACCACTACAATACAACATGTATAATACCACCACTACAATACAACATGTATAATACCACCACTACAATACAACATGTATAATACCACCACTACAATACAACATGTATAATACCACCACTACAATACAACATGTATAATACCACCACTACAATACAACATGTATAATACCACCACCACTACAATACAACATGTATAATACCACCACCACTACAATACAACATGTATAATACCACCACTACAATACAACATGTATAATACCACCACCACTACAATACAACATGTATAATACCACCACCACTACAATACAACATGTATAATACCACCACTACAATACAACATGTATAATACCACCACTACAATACAACATGTATAATACCACCACCACTACAATACAACATGTATAATACCACCACTACAATACAACATGTATAATACCACCACTACAATACAACATGTATAATACCACCACCACTACAATACAACATGTATAATACCACCACTACAATACAACATGTATAATACCACCACCACTACAATACAACATGTATAATACCACCACTACAATACAACATGTATAATACCACCACTACAATACAACATGTATAATACCACCACCACTACAATACAACATGTATAATACCACCACTACAATACAACATGTATAATACCACCACTACAATACAACATGTATAATACCACCACTACAACGGTCTCTGCTGTTCCAAAAGGTGTATTTTAGTGTTTTTAAAATCTGATTCTCCTGCTGCATCAGTTACCTGATGTGGAATAGAGTTCCATGTAGTCATGGCTCTATGTGGTACTGTGGAATAGAGTTCCATGTAGTCATGTCTCTATGTAGTACTGTGGAATAGAGTTCCATGTAGTCATGGCTATATGTAGTACTGTGGAATAGAGTTCCATGTAGTCATGGCTCTATGTAGTACTGTGGAATAGAGTTCCATGTAGTCATGGCTCTATGTAGTACTGTGGAATAGAGTTCCATGTAGTCATGGCTCCATGTAGTACTGTGGAATAGAGTTCCATGTAGTCATGGCTCTATGTAGTACTGTGGAATAGAGTTCCATGTAGTCATGGCTCTATGTAGTACTGTGGAATAGAGTTCCATGTAGTCATGGCTCTATGTAGTACTGTGGAATAGAGTTCCATGTAGTCATGGCTCTATGTAGTACTGTGGAATAGAGTTCCATGTAGTCATGGCTCTATGTAGTACTGTGGAATAGAGTTCCATGTAGTCATGGCTCTATGTAGTACTGTGCTCCTCCCATAGTCTGTTCTGGACTTGGGGACTGTGAAGAGACCTCTGGTGGTATGTCTTGTGGGGTATGTATGGGTGTCTGAGCTGTGTGCCAGTAGTTTAAACAGACCTCTGGTGGCATGTCTTGTGGGGTATGTATGGGTGCCTGAGCTGTGTGCCAGTAGTTTAAACAGACCTCTGGTGACATGTCTTGTGGGGTATGTATGGGTGCCTGAGCTGTGTGCCAGTAGTTTAAACAGACCTCTGGTGACATGTCTTGTGGGGTATGTATGGGTGCCTGAGCTGTGTGCCAGTAGTTTAAACAGACCTCTGGTGACATGTCTTGTGGGGTATGGATGGGTGTCTGAGCTGTGTGTTAGTATTTTAAACATGCAGCTCAGTGCATTCAGCTTGTCAACACTTCTTACAAAAACAAGTAGTGATGAAGTCAATCTCTCTTCCACTGTGAGCCATGAGAGATCGACATGCATATCATTAATGTTAGCTCTCTGTGTACATCCAAAGGCCAGCCATGTTGCCCTGTTCTGAGACAACTGCAATTTTACCAAGTCCCTCTTTGTGGCACATGACCACACGACTGAACAGTAGTCCAGATGTGACAAAAATAGAGCCTGTAGGACCTGCCTTGTTGATAGTGTTGTTAAGAAGGTAGAAACTAGGGCCTGTAGGGCCTGCCTTGTTGATAGTGTTGTTAAGAAGGTAGAAACTAGAGCCTGTAGGACCTGCCTTGTTGATAGTGCTGTTAAGAAGGTAGAAACTAGGGCCTGTAGGACCTGTCTTGTTGATAGTGCTGTTAAGAAGGTAGAAACTAGGGCCTGTAGGGCCTGCCTTGTTGATAGTGCTGTTAAGAAGGTAGAAACTAGGGCCTGTAGGACCTGTCTTGTTGATAGTGCTGTTAAGAAGGTAGAAACTAGGGCCTGTAGGGCCTGCCTTGTTGATAGTGCTGTTAAGAAGGTAGAAACTAGGGCCTGTAGGACCTGCCTTGTTGATAGTGTTGTTAAGAAGGTAGAGCAGCGCTTTATTATGGACAGACTTCTCCCCATCTTAGCTACTGTTGTATCAATATGTTTTGACCAATACAGTTTCCAATACAGTGTTACTCCAAGCACTTTATTCACCTCAATTTGCTCAATTTCCACATTATTCATTATGAGATGTCGTTGAAGTTTAGTGAATGATTTGTCCCAAATACAATGCTTTTAGTTTTAGAAATATTTAGGACTAACTTATTCCTTGCCACCCACTCTGAAACTAACTGTAGCTCTTTGTTAAGTGTTGCAGTCATTTCAGTCGCTGTAGTAGCTGACGTGTATAGTGTTGAATCATTTGCATACATAGACCCTCTGGCTTTACTCAAAGCCAGTGGCATGTCATTAGTAAAGATTGAAAAAAGTAAGGGGCCTAGACAGCTGCCCTGGGGAATTCCTGATTCTACCTGGATTATGTTGGGGAGGCTCCCATTAAATAACAGGGGCTACAGTAGAGGGGCTACAGTATACTATGCAACGGAGGGGGGAGGGGCTACGGTAGACTATGCAACGGAGGGGGGAGGGGCGACAGTAGACTATGCAACGGAGGGGGGAGGGGCTACAGTAGACTATGCAACGGAGGGGGGAGGGGCTACAGTAGACTATGCAACGGAGGGGGAGGGGCTACAGTAGACTATGCTACGGAGGGAGGAGGGGCAGATAGCCTACAATGAAAAAGATGTTCAGCTGGCTGGCAGGCAGACAGACAGACACTGGAAAAGATGTTCAACTGGCAGGCAGACAGACACTGGAAAAGATGTTCAACTGGCAGGCAGACAGACACTGGAAAAGATGTTCAACTGGCAGGCAGACAGACACTGGAAAAGATGTTCAACTGGCAGGCAGACAGACACTGGAAAAGATGTTCAACTGTCAGGCAGACAGACACTGGAAAAGATGTTCAACTGTCAGGCAGACAGACACTGGAAAATATGTTCAACTGGCAGGCAGACAGACACTGGAAAAGATGTTCAACTGTCAGGCAGACAGACACTGGAAAATATGTTCAACTGGCAGGCAGACAGACACTGGAAAAGATGTTCAACTGGCAGACAGACAGACACTGGAAAATATGTTCAACTGGCAGGCAGACAGACACTGGAAAAGATGTTCAACTGGCAGACAGACAGACACTGGAAAAGATGTTCAACTGGCAGACAGACAGACACTGGAAAATATGTTCAACTGGCAGACAGACAGACACTGGAAAAGATGTTCAACTGGCAGACAGACAGACACTGGAAAATATGTTCAACTGGCAGACAGACAGACGCTGGAAAAGATGTTCAACTGGCAGGCAGACAGACACTGGAAAATATGTTCAACTGGCAGGCAGACAGACACTGGAAAAAATGTTCAACTGGCAGGCAGACAGACACTGGAAAAGATGTTCAACTGTCAGGCAGACAGACACTGGAAAAGATGTTCAACTGTCAGGCAGACAGACACTGGAAAATATGTGCAACTGGCAGGCAGACAGACACTGGAAAAGATGTTCAACTGGCAGGCAGACAGACACTGGAAAAGATGTTCAACTGTCAGGCAGACAGACACTGGAAAAGATGTTCAACTGGCAGGCAGACAGACACTGGAAAAGATGTTCAACTGGCAGGCAGACAGACACTGGAATACGTTTCTGAGTGACAGTAAGAGTTTTGCATAGACGCTTTGTTGAGTTTCTTGTGGGAAAAACTGCCTGGAACGTAAAATAATGTTATTAACCGGTTCCCAGCCCTGCCCCTCATTCACACACACACACACACACACACACACACACACACACACACACACACACACACACACACACACACACACACACACACACACACACACACACACACACACACACACACACACACACACGTACAGTCAGTAATGTTGAAGCCCAGTGTGTGCAGCAGTAGCAGTAATTAGTAAACAGGCTATAAGGTTGATTTACAGGAGGGAGACAGCGAGAGAGACAGTCTTTCACTGGCTGATAGACCATTAGGAATATGCTGTGTGGGCACGTGTGTGTGTGTTGTTCCACCTGTGTGTGTCTGTGTGTGTGTCAGAGACCACTGTGTGTGTGTGTGTGTGTGTGATGTCAGTGTGTGTGTGTGTGTGAGACCACTATGATGACAGAGACCACTGTGTGTCTTGAGACAGTATGAGATACAGAGACAAGCTTTCAGTCAATTAATTCCCCATCCCCCCTATAGCCCCTCTCTCTCTCTCTGCGTAATCAGCTAAAGGTCTACACATCAGATGGATGGACCATCAGGACACCACTGTATCACTGGTCACTACCACCTCTACTCTAACACACACACCCCGGGTCGTTTCCTCTCACCATGTCCATGTATCTCTGTCTCTCTTCCTGTCTCTGCTTCTGATGGCGAACCTCCTGCAGCCTGTCCTCCTGTCTCTGCTTCTGATGGCGAACCTCCTGCAGCCTCTCTCCTGTTTCACACACACAGGGTTGGGGAGTAACGGATAACATGTAAGGGATTATAAAAACCCAGTAACTGTAATCCGTTACGTTACCAGCAAATATATTATAATCAGATTACAGATGCTTTAGAAAAACTAGATGATTATTTCGAGGATAACTTTTAAATTGACACTACTCTGCTTTCTCAATGACATTCAAATCAGCATTGAAAGAATGGCGCAAGTTTATGTTTGTTCCACCTGAGCGAGTCTGACCACCAATCAGAGACCACTATGATGTCAGAGACCACTATGATGTCAGAGACCACTATGATGTCAGAGACCACTATGATGTAAGAGACCACTATGATGACAGAGACCACTATGATGTCAGAGACCACTATGATGTAAGAGACCACTATGATGACAGAGACCACTATGATGTCAGAGACCACTATGATGTCAGAGACCACTATGATGTAAGAGACCACTATGATGACAGAGACCACTATGATGACAGAGACCACCACTATGATGTAAGAGACCACTATGATGACAGAGACCACTATGATGTCAGAGACCACTATGATGTAAGAGACCACTATGATGACAGAGACCACTATGATGACAGAGACCACTATGATGACAGAGACCACTATGTCAGAGACCACCACTATGATGACAGAGACCACTATGATGACACACCAAATGTGTTTGATGGATCGCGTGAAAAGAGCAGGAATAGTCTTTTGTAGGTTTCAGTCCAAGCTACTGTATGTCTGTCTTCCAATGGTGCGACTGCTGTCGGCATCCAAAGATGATCTAACTTGACTAAACAAAGGGCGGCAGGGTAGCCTAGTGATTAGAGCTTTGGACTAGAAACCGCAAGGTTGCAAGTTCAAATCCCCAAGCTGACAAGATACAAATCTGTCCTCCTGCCCCTGAACAGGCAGTTAACCCACTGTTCCTAGGCCGTCATTGAAAATAAGAATTTGTTCTTAACTGACTTGCCTAGTTAAATGAAGGTAAAACATGTAAAATGCTTGGAGGTAATGATGACAGCAGTGGTGTAGTCTACGGCGATACGGATATCACTTACTATTGATATCTACACATTGATGTGAATCACACTGCTGCTCTCTCATTTAGCTATTTGTGCCTTACGGATTGTGGTTGAATTCAAGAGGTTTAAGCTGCCTATCAATCATTGTTTTTTAAACCAGTGGACAGCCAGTGAAAAATGTGCTCTTGCAACAGCTGCATAGTGTGGATCCCAGCCTATAGAATAACAGCTGCATAGTGCAGATCCCAGCGTATAGAATAACAGCTGCATAGTGCGGATCCCAGCCTATAGAATAACAGCTGCATAGTGCAGATCCCAGCGTATAGAATAACAGCTGCATAGTGCAGATCCCAGCGTATAGAATAACAGCTGTATAGTGTGGATCCCAGCCTATAGAATAACAGCTGCATAGTGCAGATCCCAGCCTATAGAATAACAGCTGCATAGTGTGGATCCCAGCCTATAGAACAACAGCTGCATAGTGCAGATCCCAGCCTATAGAATAACAGCTGCATAGTGCAGATCCCAGCCTATAGAATAACAGCTGCATAGTGCAGATCCCAGCCTATAGAATAACAGCTGCATAGTGTGGATCCCAGCCTATAGAACAACAGCTGCATAGTGCAGATCCCAGCCTATAGAATAACAGCTGTATAGTGAGGATCCCAGCCTATAGAATAACAGCTGTATAGTGTGGATCCCAGCCTATAGAATAACAGCTGCATAGTGCAGATCCCAGCCTATAGAACAACAGCTGCATAGTGCAGATCCCAGCCTATAGAATAACAGCTGCATAGTGATGATCCCAGCCTATAGAATAACAGCTGCATAGTGATGATCCCAGCCTATGGAATAACAGCTGCATAGTGTGGATCCCAGCCTATAGAACAACAGCTGCATAGTGCAGATCCCAGCCTATAGAATAACAGCTGTATAGTGAGGATCCCAGCCTATAGAATAACAGCTGCATAGTGTGGATCCCAGCCTATAGAATAACAGCTGCATAGTGATGATCCCAGCCTATAGAATAACAGCTGCATAGTGTGGATCCCAGCCTATAGAATAACAGCTGCATAGTGTGGATCCCAGCCTATAGAATAACAGCTGCACAGTGTGGATCCCAGCTTATGGAATACAAGTGGGGCTTTTATTGCTCAAACTAATTAATGCTGATAAAATAAATAAATCCATAGGCCTAATGGACACAAGCTCAAACTCCCACAATTTAGATAGACTTAAAGGGACAATCTGTAGTTGCTACATACATTTTTAGACTTATATATAATTTATATCTCCATTGATTCTTGAAGAATATAACTTATAAATGCCTCATGAGCTTAGTTCAACTGTCACACTTCGTGAAAAAAACAAAATATAAGATTGTTTATATATAAATGTGTTTGTAAACATTGTAAAAGTAAACTCATAACATGGCAAAAACAATCATTTTGGTATCATGGATGGTCAGTCCTTGCATCCACAGCTCTGTCTATTAATCTGAGAGTGGTTACATTTCTCCAGGCCCATCCCTCAGCTTTTTACCAAAACAGAGGCGGGGAGTCGGTTTTGTTATTATTTCATCTGTGGACTTGCCCTTTAAACAGCTGCATATTATCAAGATATCAAAGTGTCACCAACAAAAAGGTAAACAAGAGGCCTATAGCAAATGCAGCATATGATATTCATGCTTCACATGTAAATAGCCCTTTCAGTAGTGCTCAAAGCATGCCATTCCATCAGCATTCATTTTCAACTCGAATCAATGAGCCTAATCAGTCGTCCATGACAACTAAATCATAAACAACAGAGTAGGGCTGGCTAATAAGTCCTTAGTTTTGCGGTCATGCTCAGGTAGAACAATTTGGGGATCTATACTTTCATATTTCCAAGTCCTGTTCTTGAAGATCAAAGGGTATAACATGTATTGGAATAACTGGAATTCTGATAGACTTTGGTTTTTAATGTAAAGATATAATTGAATTGTATTATTATATGTAGTAGAAAGCGACTTGTTAGAAGAAGCCTACATAACCAACCCATAATGTAACATGTTACATCCATATATGACCAGCTATGTAAACCTTAACATTGATTTATCCTGCAATAGATGTGGTTCAATTAGTTACATACATGTCTTCTTCTAATGCCTCTGAAGGGGAAAGTAATCTAAAAGTAACTGAGTGTAATCAGATTACGTTACTGAGTTTGGGTAATCTAAAAGTTACGTTACTGTCACGCCCTGACCCTAGATTGCTTTGTATGTTTCTATGTTTAGTTTGATCAGGATGTGATGTGGGTGGGTATTCTATGTTGTAGGTCTAGGTGTTGTGTTTCTATGTTTAGTTTGATCAGGGTGTGATGTGGGTGGGTATTCTATGTTGTAGGTCTAGGTGTTGTGTTTCTATGTTTAGTTTGATCAGGGTGTGATGTGGGTGGGTATTCTATGTTGTAGGTCTAGGTTGTGTTTTTCTATGTGTTTGGCCTGGTATGGTTCTCAATCAGAGGCAGCTGTTTATCGTTGTCTCTGATTGAGAACCATACTTAGGTAGCCTGTTTTCCCATTTTGAGTTGTGGGTAGTTATTTTCTGGTTCGTGTTTGTTGCACCTGTCAGAACGTCGGTTTGTTGTTTTTGTTCGTGTTCATTCTGGATTAACAGTGTTATGATACATACCACGCTGCACTTTGGTACTCCTCTCCTTCCACCAACAAACATCGTTACAGTTACTGATTACAATTTTGCTATAGACCTCTTGTTTACCTTTTTGTTGGTGACAAGTAACTAATAACTGCAAAGAAAATAACCTACCCAACCCTACACACACACACACACACACACACACACACACACACACACACACACACACACACATATATATATTGATGTCTTTATGACTGTGATATCTAAGGAATGGCTGTATACTTACTATGGTCCGAAGAAGATGGTTTGAGAGCAGCATTGGTGTCTAAAAAGGAAAAATAAAAGGTTATTTAATTGTTTTGGCACGTGACCTCAAATTGAGACTAGAAGGGGTATGCAGGGGTATAAATGCAGGCACTGATGTCTCGAAATGAAATGAAAAGGTTAATTCCCTAGTTAAATCTGTGTGTTCATATCCACTCAAAATTAGTTCACGCACTCCCAACACACAATAATGACATTAAAGCTCATAATCATGCAAAAGGTTCTTAGTTGACACTCAAATGTTTTATTCTATACACATTTGAGGAAAGACATTTTCTTAATTTGACTGATGATAAGATTAAATATTTCCAGGGGACCTCATGGGGTCCCGACTCCATGTTTGGGAACCACTGATCTAGTCTATCCAGGAGGTAGAACACATGAGGCTGCATATGTTACACAATACACAGTCCTGTACTAGTATAAATAAATATCTCATAGGGGGAAAAAGTATTGCATCAGAAATAAGAGTGTGACAGCAGGTGAACCGAGCAGTGTGCCTCACATGGTTTGTCCGGGCTAACTTAACCTTACCGACTACCAGGAGTGTCTCTTGGTTTGTCCGGGCTATCGGCAGCCTCTGGCGGATGTCTGCGTTGACCAGGCGGGACTCTAGCGGAGGCAGCAGTGACAAAGAGGTCCACAGCTGCTTGGCGTGAGACACATCTTCAGGAGACGAGCCGTCAAACACCGTGAAGAAGTATTTATCCAACTCTGTCTCTAGCTGCTCTGCCTCTCTCCTCTCCTCCTCCTCCGTTACCCCAGCCCGCGGCTCTGACTCAAACATTACGATAGCCCGTGTGTTTTTTACCAACCAACAACAGAGCGGATATCACCGAATCATCAATATTATAAAGTAACCGAGCCACAGACGAACATTGATATTGCTACCTAGCTAAATGAGGAGATGATACACTGTAAGAAATGTTACGTTTTTGGAAACCCGGAAGTGCGGAGAGCGCGTCTGTTACCAAGGCGACAGGACGCTCCAGGAGGACTCCGGTTTTCTGCCAGGTGACTGTGAATACATGGGACACTATTATAGTGTGTGTGTCTGAAACAGTGACTAGGTGTTAAGTCTATATTCTCAACAACAGTAACTAGGTGTTAAGTCTATATTCTCAACAACAGTAACTAGGTGTTAAGTCTATATTCTCAACAACAGTGACTAGGTGTTAAGTCTATATTCTCAACAACAGTAACTAGGTGTTAAGTCTATATTCTCAACAACAGTGACTAGGTGTTAAGTCTATATTCTCAACAACAGTGACTAGGTGTTAAGTCTATATTCTCAACAACAGTAACTAGGTGTTAAGTCTATATTCTCAACAACAGTGACTAGGTGTTAAGTCTATATTCTCAACAACAGTGACTAGGTGTTAAGTCTATATTCTCAACAACAGTGACTAGGTGTTAAGTCTATATTCTCAACAACAGTAACTAGGTGTTAAGTCTATATTCTCAACAACAGTGACTAGGTGTTAAGTCTATATTCTCAACAACAGTAACTAGGTGTTAAGTCTATATTCTCAACAACAGTAATTAGAGTTAAGTCTATATTCTCAACAACAGTAACTAGGTGTTAAGTCTATATTCTCAACAACAGTAACTAGGTGTTAAGTCTATATTCTCAACAACAGTGACTAGGTGTTAAGTCTATATTCTCAACAACAGTAATTAGAGTTAAGTCTATATTCTCAACAACAGTAACTAGGTGTTAAGTCTATATTCTCAACAACAGTAACTAGGTGTTAAGTCTATATTCTCAACAACAGTAATTAGAGTTAAGTCTATATTCTCAACAACAGTGACTAGGTGTTAAGTCTATATTCTCAACAACAGTAATTAGAGTTAAGTCTATATTCTCAACAACAGTAACTAGGTGTTAAGTCTATATTCTCAACAACAGTGACTAGGTGTTAAGTCTATATTCTCAACAACAGTAACTAGGTGTTAAGTCTATATTCTCAACAACAGTAACTAGGTGTTAAGTCTATATTCTCAACAACAGTAATTAGAGTTAAGTCTATATTCTCAACAACAGTAACTAGGTGTTAAGTCTATATTCTCAACAACAGTAACTAGGTGTTAAGTCTATATTCTCAACAACAGTAATTAGAGTTAAGTCTATATTCTCAACAACAGTAACTAGGTGTTAAGTCTATATTCTCAACAACAGTAACTAGGTGTTAAGTCTATATTCTCAACAACAGTAATTAGAGTTAAGTCTATATTCTCAACAACAGTAACTAGGTGTTAAGTCTATATTCTCAACAACAGTAACTAGGTGTTAAGTCTATATTCTCAACAACAGTGACTAGGTGTTAAGTCTATATTCTCAACAACAGTAACTAGGTGTTAAGTCTATATTCTCAACAACAGTAACTAGGTGTTAAGTCTATATTCTCAACAACAGTAATTAGAGTTAAGTCTACATTCTCAACAACAGTAACTAGGTGTTAAGTCTATATTCTCAACAACAGTAACTAGGTGTTAAGTCTATATTCTCAACAACAGTAATTAGAGTTAAGTCTACATTCTCAACAACAGTAACTAGGTGTTAAGTCTATATTCTCAACAACAGTAACTAGGTGTTAAGTCTATATTCTCAACAACAGTGACTAGGTGTTAAGTCTATATTCTCAACAACAGTAACTAGGTGTTAAGTCTATATTCTCAACAACAGTGACTAGGTGTGAAGTCTATATTCTCAACAACAGTAATTATGCGTTATTATTTCTTGCCTATTATTCTCATAAACAGTTGCTATGTGTTAACTCTCACTAGCCTTTTGACTAAACTCAGGGCTGGCACCAGAACAGGCTATTGATTTCCATGGGGGACACAGGCTCAGGGCTGGCACCAGAACAGGCTATTGATTTCCATGGGGGACACAGGCTCAGGGCTGGCACCAGAACAGGCTATTGATTTCCATGGGGGACACAGGCTCAGGGCTGGCACCAGAACAGGCTATTGATTTCCATGGGGGACACAGGCTCAGGGCTGGCACCAGAACAGGCTATTGATTTCCATGGGGGACACAGGCTCAGGGCTGGCACCAGAACAGGCTATTGATTTCCATGAGGGACACAGGCTCAGGGCTGGCACCAGAACAGGCTATTGATTTCCATGAGGGACACAGGCTCAGGGCTGGCACCAGAACAGGCTATTGATTTCCATGAGGGACACAGGCTCAGGGCTGGCACCAGAACAGGCTATTGATTTCCATGGGGGACACAGGCTCAGGGCTGGCACCAGAACAGGCTATTGATTTCCATGGGGGACACAGGCTCAGGGCTGGCACCATAACAGGCTATTGATTTCCATGGGGGGGACAGGCATTTGTTCAATGGGTTTCATAGTAACGACATAATTTAACAGCATCCGAACAGTCCACCGTGCATTGGCACATTTCCTTCCATTCCAGTGGTGTGGTGGTGTTTTTTAAGGTGAGGGAGCGCAAAATGACGTTTTTAAATGATGTCATCATTTCTCAATCAAAGTTGGTAGCATATTGAATGTCATTGTAGAATAGGCCAGTTGCAACGTCTGCCTATGCCCACACCAGAGGAGGCTTCTGAGGGGAGGACGGCTCGTAATAATGTCTGGAACAGAGCAAATGGAATGGCATCAAACACATGGAAACCATGGAAACCATGGATTCAGCTTTATCTAACTTTACAAAACGAGCACCATTGTGAGAAGTGATAATCTTCTATTTGTAATAATAATGTTAACTATAAAATATATTTCCTGAAGAAATTGTGGTGTGCTTGCAAGCTTGTTTTGAATGTTTGTAGCTGAAATGGTTAAAGAGCGCTAGCATTAAAATGTCTACCACCGTGTTCTTATTTTTGGCATTGAATCCATGAAGTGTTAAGCTAATCCATGCAAATTACCACTGCTTGTAGTTTATAAACGTTTTTAGGAATGTGAAGTCAGGATAGACTGAACATTAGAAAGTTGGTTTGGTGTCTCTAGCTTAAACATTTCAAGAGTTACTGTTAGTGAGTTACTTTATGCAAATGTATGCAAATGTATATAGTTACAGTTGATACAAAATGTAAAGAATTTGAAGTTAGGCTAGCTTGAACATGTGAAAGTTGGTTTGGTGTCTCTAGCTTGAACGGTTCAAGAGGCACTGTTGGTGAGCTGATTTATGCAAATGTATGCACATTTGTCTAGTTATAGTTGATAAAAGTTTTAAAGAATTTTAAGTTAGGATAGCCTGAACTTTTGAAAGTTGGTTTGGTGTTCAAGAGGTCCATGTGTAGGTTCTGACAGACAGAGCGGTCTATGTGAAGGTTCTGACAGACAGAGTGGTACCTGTGAAGGTTCTGACAGACAGAGTGGTACCTGTGAAGGTTCTGACAGACAGAGTGGTACCTGTGAAGGTTCTGACAGACAGAGTGGTACCTGTGAAGGTTCTGACAGACAGAGCGGTACATGTGAAGGTTCTGACAGACAGAGTGGTACCTGTGAAGGTTCTGACAGACAGAGCGGTACATGTGAAGGTTCTGACAGACAGAGTGGTACCTGTGAAGGTTCTGACAGACAGAGCGGTCCATGGTACTGAGTCTGGTTACCATATCAATGAATAAGATGCTACTGAGTCTGGTTACCATATCAATGAATGAGATGGTACTGAGTCTGGTTACCATATCAATGAATGAGATGGTACTGAGTCTGGTTAGCATATCAATGAATGAGATGGTACTGAGTCTGGTTACCATATCAATGAATGAGATGGTACTGAGTCTGGTTAGCATATCAATGAATGAGATGGTACTGAGTCTGGTTAACATATCAATGAATGAGATGGTACTGAGTCTGGTTAACATATCAATGAATGAGATGGTACTGAGTCTGGTTATCTCCATGGTGCATTGTTTCTGTCAGAGGAACTACCGCAGGCTGCTGTCAATCAATCAATAAATCAATCAATCAATCAATCAATCACATTGGAACTCGCATCACCTGTGCTCTTCCCTCATACACAGCTGATTTAAACGAGGTGTGTTTAGCAACAGGCTCTTATATAGAATCTGTTGGTTCTGGTCTGAAGCTGCTGTTAACTGCGCTGAATGAACTGTCTGTCATCTAGAAGAGTTCAGAGAGAAACGTTAACGTTTAAAAGCAGATTTGTTTGCTAGGGATTGGGACATTTTGTCATTTGTTTTCTAAAGCTGCAGTTTAATTAAGCCTTTAAGTAGTGTCTGTGTTGCTAAGGTAGTTGGCTCAAGGTTTTGTTAAGGTTAGGTGGTTTGACGTTCTAACAATGAAGGAAGAGATTGCAGCAGCAGTGTTCTTCGTTGCTCGGCTGGCGAAGCGCCATGGTAGTTTAGATGCTGAAAGCAGAGAGGAGTTTGCTGCTGCCCTCACCTCAGCCCTGTTTGACACCTACAAGACCCACTGGTACCCTCACACACCTGTCAAGGGACAAGCCTACCGGTCAGTAACTACACACACCTGTCAAGGGACAGGCCTACCGTCAGTAACTACACACTACACACACCTGTCAAGGGACAGGCCTACTGGTCAGTAACTACACACTACACACACCTGTCAAGGGACAGACCTACTGGTCAGTAACTACACACTACACACACCTGTCAAGGGACAGGCCTACTGGTCAGTAACTACACACTACACACACCTGTCAAGGGACAGGCCTACTGGTCAGTAACTACACACTACACACACCTGTCAAGGGACAGGCCTACTGGTCAGTAACTACACACTACACACACCTGTCAAGGGACAGGCCTACTGGTCAGTAACTACACACTACACACACCTGTCAAGGGACAGGCCTACTGGTCAGTAACTACACACTACACACGCCTGTCAAGGGACAGGCCTACTGGTCAGTAACTACACACACCTGTCAAGGGACAGGCCTACTGGTCAGTAACTACACACGCCTGTCAAGGGACAGGCCTACTGGTCAGTAACTACACACGCCTGTCAAGGGACAGGCCTACTGGTCAGTAACTACACACGCCTGTCAAGGGACAGGCCTACTGGTCAGTAACTACACACTACACACGCCTGTCAAGGGACAGGCCTACTGGTCAGTAACTACACACGCCTGTCAAGGGACAGGCCTACTGGTCAGTAACTACACACGCCTGTCAAGGGACAGGCCTACTGGTCAGTAACTACACACGCCTGTCAAGGGACAGGCCTACTGGTCAGTAACTACACACGCCTGTCAAGGGACAGGCCTACTGGTCAGTAACTACACACTACACACGCCTGTCAAGGGACAGGCCTACTGGTCAGTAACTACACACTACACACGCCTGTCAAGGGACAGGCCTACTGGTCAGTAACTACACACGCCTGTCAAGGGACAGGCCTACTGGTCAGTAACCACACAGGCAAGATTTTCTCTGGCTTTGTGTTCCGGTGTGTATAACCATTGGGTATGTGTTAGGTGCCTGCGAATGAACCGAGCTCAGCTGAGGGACCCTGTGTTGGAGAGGGCGTGTTTACGGAGTGCTGTCTGTTACGAGGACCTGGGGTTGCCACGGGAGATGACAATCTGGGTCGACCCTGGAGAGGTGTCCTGCAGGTGAGTGCTGTTGTACTGAGGCACTACTGTACTGGTATGTCTTATTGGAGCCTCTCGGGCAGAGACTGTCAACTGGTGTGCCAAATTCAGCCCCTTGGCATGTTAAATGTAGACCTAAGACTAAACACCCACTTGGAATTCACCTCTATCTATTTCAAGAAATCTATACCCAAGTATTTACACTCATAAATAGATTTATTGGAACATGTACAAATGTAAGGTTTGAAATTGTCAAATACAATGTCTGTTTGGGCTTCATGGCTCGATTTGTGGTGTACGTGTTCCGTCCCCCGAACCTCAGCTCCAGAACAACTCAATCTAGTTGACACCTGTTCCAGAAGGTTCTACTCGACCCCGGCTTCTCAGTTATCCACAAACTGGTGCTGTGGAGACATGTTCATTAGGGTGGAGCCAGCCGGGGTCGTGTTCATTAGGGTGGAGCCAGCCGGGGTCGTGTTCATTAGGGTGGAGCCAGCCGGGGTCGTGTTCATTAGGGTGGAGCCAGCCGGGGTCGTGTTCATTAGGGTGGAGCCAGCCGGGGTCGTGTTCATTAGGGTGGAGCCAGCCGGGGTCGTGTTCATTGCAAAAGTTTTTTTTACAGAATGAGCTAATGAATATGACCCAGGATTGTGTTGATTAGGCTAGTAGTTTTCAAACCTCTCCTTGGAAACCCCCAGCTGCTACATGTGATTATTAGACCAGAACTTTTTTAACCCCTCCTCTCCCTGTATTTAATTCATTCCAGAGCTACCACACCTGATCCAAATAATATCAGGCTTTTGACTACTTAAATCAGGTGAGCTAGTGCAGGGCTAGAATAAAACTGAGAAGTCTGAGGGGGGCACACGAGGAGAGGTTTGAGAAATGTATTGGTCTGGCTCAGCTAGAACCTCCCTCTGCTTGTTAACCTGAGCCCAGGGAAAGGGGTTACTGTGTTGTGGCAGGAAGATGTTGTGATGCTTTTCCTGTGTAGGTACGGAGAGCGCAGCGTTCCCTTCTGTGTGATGCAGCTGCAGGGCTGTCACCAGGGTGACAAGGAGTTTTCCCGACGTATACATAATGCAGTGGAGCGGGCCGCCTCCGACATCCAATCAGGTGCTCTGGTTTTCTGTCTTGTGTTTTCTGTTTCTCAGACCAATATTTTGTATTTCTTACCCTGATTATCAAATGTGTTGCAACGTGTATGGGCGGATTGGATTATGCTGAGCTGCGGGAACCGGTCTATGGCACGTGGTGTAACTAGTCAAAGCGCTGATGGAGGCGCGTCCTTCTCAAATTAAACAGTAATCTGCGCAGTTTGGTCATGTTGCCAGGTCGCAATTGTAAATGAGAACTTGTTCTCAACTTGCCTACCTGGTTAAATAAAGGTGAAATAAAAAATTTAAAAGTAAAAAATGTTGCTGTCAATGTCCACAAACATGTATTTTATTGAAAATAAATGTTCTAACTAGTTTTCACTGGAAGGCAGTTCCCAATGAACTGTTCTGGAAGGTTCTACAGTTATGTTTTACTGTAGCCGGTAGGGCAGGGATCGTCAACCGCTTTTGATAAAGACGCCAATCCCTTTTCCCTTGAACAGACTCCTTCCTACTCCTTATCCACATAAATTAGTCTACGTCACTTTTGTTTGAGACTACTTCGCTGTGGGCTTTGAACGGGGCACCTGGCTCACGCCTGGGAGGCAGCCCCATTCCAGAACGAATACAACTACTTTTCAGCCGGTGAAAACTCCTCTCACCGGGGTAACCCAGGACAGATAATCGAATCCATTTACTGTGAAGTGTTTTAAAGCTTTGATTTGATTCAATCAGGCTGCTCCGACGAGGAGGACGGGGACACCAGCATGAGTAGCAGCTGCAGCAGCCAATCCGCTCCCTGCCCTGCCCACAACCCGAAACCCAAAACCATCCCAACAGTCAGCAACCCCAACAGTGTCTACCAAGTAACTAACCAGGTAACTAGCGCTCTAGAGGTGTCTACCAGGTAACTAACAAACTAATGTTAAGAGCTCTGATGTAACAAAACTCTAGGGCAGGGGTACTGAACTCTTACCATACCAGGTCCGGAGCCTCCTGGTTTTCTGGTCTACCTGATAATTTAACCCATCTTGTGTCCCAGGTCTAAACCAGTCCCTAATTTAGAAGGGGAACAGTGAAGGGGGAGAAAATGCAGTGAAACTGGCTTTAAAGTCCAGAGTTGAATTTGAGCGCTCTAAGGATGTTAGATTGGGTTTAGATTCTGGTTGCGTTCAGACATTGCACAGTCGATGATGCAGTAACAGATGTGGCCCAGGTGTTGTAAGAGCTGGCAGGCATCAATGATGTGGTTGTGATCTTACTTTTTCTCTCTGTTCCAGTTCAGTGAGTTTGCTCCAGTGCCACCCCCTCCGGCCTGGGCAGCTTACTCCAACAGAAGGGCCTTCCCTGGGGATGGCTACCCCCCCCACGGCCCCCCCTCTGGAGGTCTGTTCGCCCAGCAGCACAGCAGCCAGTTCCAGCCTCCTAAAGGAATCAAACCCTACAGAGCCACCTCCTCCTTCACTGGGCCCAGGCAGGACAAGTACCACTGGGTCAGCAAGAACCGCTCCTAGAATGTCAACCTAGAACCTAATGGAAACAAGACCCCATTGGCTGCTTGGAGCCCAGAACACTTAAAAATATTAAAAATAAAAGGTCAAAGTGTGAATGATGAAAAGGTTAAAGCAATGCTGTTATAGCATTTTTAAAGTTGCAGTATTTTTATTAAAAAAATATTTTATGTCTTAACCATTGTGATTGTTAAAGTGGAAAATATTCTCTGAATAAAATTGATTTGTTTTTAACAAACTGGTTGTCTGTTTGTAGTGGATTGTCTAGGACCTCGTTTAGATGAGTGTTTTCAGAGGAACGCTGGGTGGGAGTGTCCAGGTTTACATTGGTCCAGATTATTCAATGGGGTCCATCTGGTTAGTAACTGAGCATCAATATTCGTAAACCAACTAGGGTGGGCGTGAGTATGAAGTATGAAGCCAGGATATGGATTTGTGCCAAATCGAGCACTGAAGACGAGGAGCGTCTTAGTCTTGTTAGTCTTGGGTCTCGACCCTGCCCTGTGCAACTGGGTACTAGACTTCCTGACGGGCCGCCCCCAGGTGGTGAGGGTAGGTAACATCTCCACCCCGCTGATCCTCAACACTGGGGCCCCACAAGGGTGCGTTCTGAGCCCTCTCCTGTACTCCCTGTTCACCCACGACTGTGTGGCCACGCACGCCTCCAACTCAATCATCAAGTTTGCGGACGACACAGCAGTGGTAGGCTTGATTACCAACAACGAAGCGACGGCCTACAGGGAGGAGGTGAGGGCCCTCGGAGTGTGGTGTCAGGAAAATAACCTCACACTCAACGTCAACAAAACTAAGGATATGATTGTGGACTTCAGGAAACAGCAGAAGGAACACCCCCCTATCCACATCGATGGGACAGAAGTGGAGAGGGTAGTAAGTTTTAAGTTCCTCGGTGTACACATCAGACAAACTGAATTGGTCCACCCACACAGACAGCATCGTGAAGAAGGCGCAGCAGCGCCTCTTCAACCTCAGGAGGCTGAAGAAATTCGGCTTGTCATCAAAAGCACTCACAAACTTCTACAGATGCACAATCGAGAGCATCCTGTCTGGCTGTATCACCGCCTGGTACAGCAACTGCTCCGCCCACAACCGTAAGGCTCTCCAGAGGGTAGTGAGGTCTGCACAACGCATCACCGGGGGCAAACTACCTGCCCTCCAGGACACCTACACCACCCGATGTCACAGGAAGGCCATAAAGATCATCAAGGACAACAACAACCCGAGCCACTGCCTGTTCACCCCACTATCATCCAGAAGGCGAGGTCAGTACAGGTGCATCAAAGCTGGGACCGAGAGACTGAAAAACAGCTTCTATCTCAAGGCCATCAGACTGTTAAACAGCCACCACTAACATTGAGTGGCCGCTGCCAACACACTGACTCAACTCCAGCCACTTTAATGATGGGAATTGATGTAAAATATATCACTAGCCACTTTAAACAATGCTACTTAATATAATGTTTACATACCCTACATTATTAATCTCATATGTATACGTATATACTGTACTCTGTATCATCTACTGCATCTTTATGTAATACATGTATCACTAGCTACTTTAAACTATGCCACTTTGTTTACATACTCATCTCATCTGTATATACTGTACTCGATACCATCAACTGCATCTTGCCTATGCCGCTCTGTACCATCACTTATTCATATATCTTTATGTACATATTCTTTATCCCTTTACACTTGTGTATATAAGGTAGTAGTTTTGGAATTGTTAGTTAGATTACTTGTTGGTTATTACTGCATTGTCGGAACTAGAAGCACAAGCATTTCGCTACACTCACATTAACATCTGCTAACCATGTGTATGTGACAAATAAATTTGATTTGATTTGGCTTTGGTGTCACTGTCATGTTCCCTAAAAATACTTTTAGAGGCTGTGGTCTCCTTCTCACCCACCCACCAGGGTTATTACACAATCTTGATTTCTGAACTCGTCCTAAGTTAAAACATTAGCGTTGTTTAAAAATTAAAATAAACGTATTTTACTTGCATTATTCGAGGTCTGACAACACTGCATCTTTTTTGTTATTTTGACCAGTTGTCATTTTCAGCAAATAAATCCTCTAAATGACAATATTTTAATTTGGGAGAAATGTTGCTGGTTTATAGAATAAAACAAATATGTAAATTTTACACAAACACATAGTAAAACCAGTAAAATTATAATTTTGCAGTGGTCTCTTCATTTCTTCCAGAGCTGTATATTTATGAAGTCTACTCTTCATTGACAAAACAAAATAGAAAACGCGGCATTTCGTGACGTTCATTGCACTGTTTGTCCCTCGGTCCTCTCCGTTCCCTCTTGTAGGTGGACTGTTTTCAAAATGGCTGCGTCCACGAATGACAGTAAAGGAGCGTCTCTCTCCAAATCAGAGTATCTGAAACGTTATTTATCTGCAGATGGAGACGCCAAGAAGTCAAGGGAGAAGAAGGCTAAAAAGAAATGCATTAAAGCTACAGGAAAAGGGTGAGTATGTGTGAAAACACCGTGGGAATATGGAGTTAAACAGTCAGGCAGTAGCTAACGTTAGCATGCTAGCCCTACTACACTGTGATAAGTTTGTTATGCTAGCCAGCTAACGTTATCTGGTCGATGTTTCGAGTTTTTAACCTCTGTTGGCGAACTCCAGTAGCTAGTTAACTAGCTGGCTAGCATTAAAAAAAGTTGTTATTTGGCAGTAGTTTCTAACCGCTCTGTTAACGTAAACTCACGTAAACTCGTACATCCCCTTGGTCCGTACAATTGCCCTTATTTTAGAGCCCCAAAAACGTAATACTTCCAGATCAACTGTAATGTCAATACCATTGTAAAGCACAATTTCTCCCATTTCCAACCGAATCAATTACATGACTTTAACGCTGCCCGTTTCTGCATAATTCAAGCAGGCAATGAGCCCCCCGTCAGGTCTTTTTAAAAATGGCGGGTGGGGAAGCGAATCTAATGCGTGATAGTGAGATGGAGAGATGTTGTGTGGGAAAATAGCTTTTTTTCACTCGATCTGTCCAACTTATCACCTTATCGCCTCTAAAATGTAAAATAAAACACTATAAAGAGTTTATATAATGTGTCATTACATACCTACTTGGAGGTTTGTGTAAAATTTTAATTGGGTTTTTAGGCCGGTGCTAAAGTGATCTTAGAAGTAAACAGCGGCTTTGAGAATGATGATCGCATGCAACGATGACGAAAAAAAATGACTATGTATCTTTACCGCCGTCACTGTCCATTTCTTGTTTTTAAATGATGAGAGAAGTGCTACACCTGGTGGAGAGAGATTGTAAGACAGAAATAGTTACTTGCGCGCTGTACGTTACGACATGACACGTCAAGATGTAACGGAGGGTCAGTTTTTTTCAACTTTTCTCCAATACTATAGAGCCATTACCATGTCGATCAACGCTTGAATAACAACCTAGTTCCCACCCCCAATTTTGAACAGTCACTACAGTCCCATTAGTTTTCTTTGTAGCCTCGTTTGAATGTTGCGGTTGCGCATATTTGTACGGAATGGGGTGAGTTTACGTTACTCGGTCTGAGCAGGATGAAGATAGTAGATGACGATGTGGATTGGAAACAGCTGGCCGGCGAGGAGAAGGGGAACGAAGAGGAGGAGGAAGAGGAGGCGCCAGTGGTAAATAATGCTACATAACTAACTTCACTGTCACTTTGTTTTCAGTTGGGGTGACCTTTACCAAAAACATAATTTTAGAGTGGCTAGCTAGTGCTCTGATCCACTCACCTGTGTCTCTCGCTCTGTATTGTGTGTCAGGTTGCTGAGGTGATAGACGAGCGTCCAGATGAGATCAAACGCCTGGAAGCCTTCAGGACCAGCAACAAATGGAGGGTGATGGGAGGTGAGCCAGACAGCAGCGGAGGTGCGCTCAGGTGTTGTCCGCTGCATGGTGTGTGTGTGCTAATATATTTCTCTCTGTTCAGCTGATGAAGAGGTCCCAGATGAGGAGGAACAGAGAGGTCGACACGATTCGCCAGAGCCCCTGTCACTCAGAAAGCAGCGTCATGATTCACCAGAGCCCCTGTCACTCAGAAAGCAGCGTCATGATTCGCCGGACGTCTCTCCACATAGGAGGATTGGACATGAATCCCCCGATGCGTCTCTTCGTAGACTGAAGCCTAGCGTTCCTCCATCATCATCATCATCATCATCCCAACCCCCCCACAGGACACACAGCAGAGGTGAGACCTGACCCCTATCCTCTGACCCTGAAATCAGTGTTCTTGGACAAGTTCAGAGGTGTATTCACTTGGAATCAAACTGAGGAAGACCAACTTCAATTTGTCCAATAGAAACAAACAAAAATTCGCTGGAGTAAACAGTTTCTGTTGCAAAACGTTTTGCTACAGTTTGCGACTAATGAATACAATCCATGTTAACATCCATTCAAAGACAAATCTCTCTATATAACCCTGGGGTGTATTCATTTAGTACCAGTTTTGCAACGGCAACCGTTTATTCCAAATGGAAGTTGTTTTCTGATTTAAAAAGTCCATATTGGACAAATTCTGGTGGGTCCCTCCCTGTTTCATTCTGTTTGGTTCCGTTGGTTCCTAATTAATACTCCCCTACTCTACAGCCTGGGTTGTAGTTCACCACGTTCTTGGTGTGGTTAAGTTCTGAAGTCATTTAAAAAAAAAAATGTTTCTTCAGATTCATCTCCGTCCAGGAAAAAAGCAAAGTCTTCGTCGTCTGCTCGTGTTGGCCAGCGCTCTTCAGAGTCTGAACAATCCCCACCCAGGAGGCGGGCTCAGAACGGGCCCGGCTCAGACTCAGACCAATCACCTCCAAGGAAAAGGACACAGATGGGAGGGGCCTCTGATTCTGACCAATCACCGCCGAGGCGAAGGCGAAAGGGAGGGCAGAACTGTGATTCTGACCAATCGCCCCCTAGGAGGCGAACCCATGGTGGGAGGGGCTCAGACTCTGACCTCTCCCCCCCTCGTAGGCCTGACCAATCACAGGTGAGCATGTGGAGCTGAAGGGAAGAGGCACAGAAATTCAAGTATTAGGCCACGTTCAGTTGACATATGTTATGGAATGTTGCAGATAGAAATGTCATGAATAGAGCCAACATGAATGCCTTATTCTACATGTCAGAGAGGCATGTTTGTTCCACATAGCATATTTCTATTTGAACTTTCCGAAACAATGCATCCTGCTGAACATGCCCCTGAAGCTAGGTAGAGAAGTTTTTTGGAAGCTTTGCTCATTCTACCATCTGTGTGTGTTAGTCTCGGAGCATGCTGTCAGGAGCCGCAGCAGGACTGGTATCAGTGGAGGTTCTAAGAAGAGAACAGGAGGAGAACCGACGCAGAGACAAGATCAACCAGCCGCTAGAAGGTACCACTCATACACCCTCCTGCTGTATGTTACTATAGTACACCACACACGCACACCCTCCTGCTGTATGTTACTATAGTTCACCACACACACACAACCTCCTGCTGTATGTTACTATAGTTCACCACACACACCCTCCTGCTGTATGTTACTATAGTTCACCACACACACACACCCCTCCTGCTGTATGTTACTATAGTTCACCACACACACATGTTACTATAGTTCACCACACCACCCTCCTGCTGTATGTTACTATAGTACACCACACACGCACACCCTCCTGCTGTATGTTACTATAGTACACCACACACACACAACCTCCTGCTGTATGTTACTATAGTACACCACACACACACACCTCCTGCTGTATGTTACTATAGTACACCACACACACACACCCTCCTGCTGTATGTTACTATAGTACACCACACACACACAACCTCCTGCTGTATGTTACTATAGTACACCACACACACAACCTCCTGCTGTATGTTACTATAGTACACCACACACACACACCCTCCTGCTGTATGTTACTATAGTACACCACACACACACACCCTCCTGCTGTATGTTACTATAGTACACCACACACACACACCTCCTGCTGTATGTTACTATAGTACACCACACACACACACCCTCCTGCTGTATGTTACTATAGTACACCACACACACACACCCTCCTGCTGTATTTTACTATAGTACACCACACACACACACCCTCCTGCTGTATGTTACTATAGTTCACCACACACACCCTCCTGCTGTATGTTACTATAGTACACCACACACACACACACCCTCCTGCTGTATGTTACTATAGTACACCACACACGCACACCCCCTCCTGCTGTATGTTACTATAGTACCTCCTGCTGTATGTTACTATAGTACACCACACACGCACACCCTCCTGCTGTATGTTACTATAGTACACCACACACGCACAACCTCCTGCTGTATGTTACTATAGTACACCACACACACACACCCTCCTGCTGTATGTTACTATAGTACACCACACACACACACCTCCTGCTGTATGTTACTATAGTACACCACACACACACAACCTCCTGCTGTATGTTACTATAGTACACCACACACACACAACCTCCTGCTGTATGTTACTATAGTACACCACACACACACACCCTCCTGCTGTATGTTACTATAGTACACCACACACACACAACCTCCTGCTGTATGTTACTATAGTACACCACACACACACACCTCCTGCTGTATGTTACTATAGTACACCACACACACACACCCTCCTGCTGTATGTTACTATAGTACACCACACACGCACACCCTCCTGCTGTATGTTACTATAGTACACCACACACACACACCCTCCTGCTGTATGTTACTATAGTACACCACACACACACACCCTCCTGCTGTATGTTACTATAGTACACCACACACACACACCCTCCTGCTGTATGTTACTATAGTACACCACACACACACACCCTCCTGCTGTATGTTACTATAGTACACCACACACACACACCTCCTGCTGTATGTTACTATAGTACACCACACACACACACCCTCCTGCTGTATGTTACTATAGTACACCACACACACACACCCTCCTGCTGTATGTTACTATAGTACACCACACACACACACCCTCCTGCTGTATGTTACTATAGTACACCACACACACACACACCTCCTGCTGTATGTTACTATAGTACACCACACACACACACCCTCCTGCTGTATGTTACTATAGTTCACCACACACACCCTCCTGCTGTATGTTACTATAGTACACCACACACACACACCCTCCTGCTGTATGTTACTATAGTACACCACACACACACACCCTCCTGCTGTATGTTACTATAGTACACCACACACACACACCCTCCTGCTGTATGTTGTTGGCTAGCGCTAGTCTGCTGTACTCACTAGGTAGTGTTGGCTAGCGCTAGTCTGCTGTACTCACTAGGTAGTGTTGGCTAGCGCTAGTCTGCTGTACTCACTAGGTAGTGTTGGCTAGCGCTAGTCTGCTGTACTCACTAGGTAGTGTTGGCTAGCGCTAGTCTGCTGTACTCACTAGGTAGTGTTGGCTAGCGCCAGTCTGCTGTACTCACTAGGTAGTGTTGGCTAGCGCCAGTCTGCTGTACTCACTAGGTAGTGTTGGCTAGCGCCAGTCTGCTGTACTCACTAGGTAGTGTTGGCTAGCGCCAGTCTGCTGTACTCACTAGGTAGTGTTGGCTAGCGCCAGTCTGCTGTACTCAGTCTGCTGTACTCACTAGGTAGTGTTGGCTAGCGCCAGTCTGCTGTACTCACTAGGTAGTGTTGGCTAGCGCCAGTCTGCTGTACTCACTAGGTAGTGTTGGCTAGCGCCAGTCTGCTGTACTCACTAGGTAGTGTTGGCTAGCGCCAGTCTGCTGTACTCACTAGGTAGTGTTGGCTAGCGCCAGTCTGCTGTACTCACTAGGTAGTGTTGGCTAGCGCCAGTCTGCTGTAACACTCACTAGGTAGTGTTGGCTAGCGCCAGTCTGCTGTACTCACTAGGTAGTGTTGGCTAGCGCCAGTCTGCTGTACTCACTAGGTAGTGTTGGCTAGCGCCAGTCTGCTGTACTCACTAGGTAGTGTTGGCTAGCGCCAGTCTGCTGTACTCACTAGGTAGTGTTGGCTAGCGCCAGTCTGCTGTACTCACTAGGTAGTGTTGGCTAGCGCCAGTCTGCTGTACTCACTAGGTAGTGTTGGCTAGCGCCAGTCTGCTGTACTCACTAGGTAGTGTTGGCTAGCGCCAGTCTGCTGTACTCACTAGGTAGTGTTGGCTAGCGCCAGTCTGCCTCACTAGGTAGTGCTGTACTCACTCACTAGGTAGTGTTGGCTAGTCTGCTGTACTCACTAGGTCTGCTGTACTCACTAGGTAGTGTTGGCTAGCGCCAGTCTGCTGTACTCACTAGGTAGTGTTGGCTAGCGCCAGTCTGCTGTACTCACTAGGTAGTGTTGGCTAGCGCCAGTCTGCTGTACTCACTAGGTAGTGTTGGCTAGCGCCAGTCTGCTGTACTCACTAGGTAGTGTTGGCTAGCGCCAGTCTGCTGTACTCACTAGGTAGTGTTGGCTCACTAGCGCCAGTCTGCTGTACTCACTAGGTAGTGTTGGCTAGCGCCAGTCTGCTGTACTCAGCGCCAGTCTGCTGTACTCACTAGGTAGTGTTGGCTAGCGCCAGTCTGCTGTACTCACTAGGTAGTGTTGGCTAGCGCCAGTCTGCTGTACTCACTAGGTAGTGTTGGCTAGCGCCAGTCTGCTGTACTCACTAGGTAGTGTTGGCTAGCGCCGGTCTGCTGTACTCACTAGGTAGTGTTGGCTAGCGCCGGTCTGCTGTACTCACTAGGTAGTGTTGGCTAGCGCCGGTCTGCTGTACTCACTAGGTAGTGGCTGGCTCTGCTGCGCCGGTCTGCTGTACTCACTAGGTAGTGTTGGCTAGCGCCGGTCTGCTGTACTCACTAGGTAGTGTTGGCTAGCGCCGGTCTGCTGTACTCACTAGGTAGTGTTGGCTAGCGCCGGTCTGCTGTACTCACTAGGTAGTGTTGGCTAGCGCCGGTCTGCTGTACTCACTAGGTAGTGTTGGCTAGCGCCGGTCTGCTGTACTCACTAGGTAGTGTTGGCTAGCGCCGGTCTGCTGTACTCACTAGGTAGTGTTGGCTAGCGCCGGTCTGCTGTACTCACTAGGTAGTGTTGGCTAGCGCCGGTCTGCTGTACTCACTAGGTAGTGTTGGCTAGCGCCGGTCTGCTGTACTCACTAGGTAGTGTTGGCTAGCGCCGGTCTGCTGTACTCACTAGGTAGTGTTGGCTAGCGCCGGTCTGCTGTACTCACTAGGTAGTGTTGGCTAGCGCCGGTCTGCTGTACTCGCCGGTCTGCTGTACTCAGGTAGTGTTGGCTAGCGCCGGTCTGCTGTACTCACTAGGTAGTGTTGGCTAGCGCCGGTCTGCTGTACTCACTAGGTAGTGTTGGCTAGCGCCGGTCTGCTGTACTCACTAGGTAGTGTTGGCTAGCGCCGGTCTGCTGTACTCACTAGGTAGTGTTGGCTAGCGCCGGTCTGCTGTACTCACTAGGTAGTGTTGGCTAGCGCCGGTCTGCTGTACTCACTAGGTGTGTTGGCTAGCGCCGGTCTGCTGTACTCACTAGGTAGTGTTGGCACGCCGGTCTGCTGTACTCACTAGGTAGTGTTGGCTAGCGCCGGTCTGCTGTACTCACTAGGTAGTGTTGGCTAGCGCCGGTCTGCTGTACTCACTAGGTAGTGTTGGCTAGCGCCGGTCTGCTGTACTCACTAGGTAGTGTTGGCTAGCGCCGGTCTGCTGTACTCACTAGGTAGTGTTGGCTAGCGCCGGTCTGCTGTACTCACTAGGTAGTGTTGGCTAGCGCCGGTCTGCTGTACTCACTAGGTAGTGTTGGCTGCGCCGGTCTGCTGTACTCACTAGGTAGTGTTGGCTAGCGCCGGTCTGCTGTACTCACTAGGTAGTGTTGGCTAGCGCCGGTCTGCTGTACTCACTAGGTAGTGTTGGCTAGCGCCGGTCTGCTGTACTCACTAGGTAGTGTTGGCTAGCGCCGGTCTGCTGTACTCACTAGGTAGTGTTGGCTAGCGCCGGTCTGCTGTACTCACTAGGTAGTGTTGGCTAGCGCCGGTCTGCTGTACTCACTAGGTAGTGTTGGCTAGCGCCGGTCTGCTGTACTCACTAGGTAGTGTTGGCTAGCGCCGGTCTGCTGTACTCACTAGGTAGTGTTGGCTAGCGCCGGTCTGCTGTACTCACTAGGTAGTGTTGGCTAGCGCCGGTCTGCTGTACTCACTAGGTAGTGTTGGCTAGCGCCGGTCTGCTGTACTCACTAGGTAGTGTTGGCTAGCGCCGGTCTGCTGTACTCACTAGGTAGTGTTGGCTAGCGCCGGTCTGCTGTACTCAGGTAGTAGGGTAGTGTTGGGTAGTGTTGGCTAGCGCCAGTCTGCTGTACTCACTAGGTAGTGTTGGCTAGCGCCAGTCTGCTGTACTCACTAGGTAGTGTTGGCTAGCGCCAGTCTGCTGTACTCACTAGGTAGTGTTGGCTAGCGCCAGTCTGCTGTACTCACTAGGTAGTGTTGGCTAGCGCCAGTCTGCTGTACTCACTAGGTAGTGTTGGCTAGCGCCAGTCTGCTGTACTCACTAGGTAGTGTTGGCTAGCGCCAGTCTGCTGTACTCACTAGGTAGTGTTGGCTAGCGCCAGTCTGCTGTACTCACTAGGTAGTGTTGGCTAGCGCCAGTCTGCTGTACTCACTAGGTAGTGTTGGCTAGCGCCAGTCTGCTGTACTCACTAGGTAGTGTTGGCTAGCGCCAGTCTGCTGTACTCACTAGGTAGTGTTGGCTAGCGCCAGTCTGCTGTACTCACTAGGTAGTGTTGGCTAGCGCCAGTCTGCTGTACTCACTAGGTAGTGTTGGCTAGCGCCAGTCTGCTGTACTCACTAGGTAGTGTTGGCTAGCGCCAGTCTGCTGTACTCACTAGGTAGTGTTGGCTAGCGCCGGTCTGCTGTACTCACTAGGTAGTGTTGGCTAGCGCCGGTCTGCTGTACTCACTAGGTAGTGTTGGCTAGCGCCGGTCTGCTGTACTCACTAGGTAGTGTTGGCTAGCGCCGGTCTGCTGTACTCACTAGGTAGTGTTGGCTAGCGCCGGTCTGCTGTACTCACTAGGTAGTGTTGGCTAGCGCCGGTCTGCTGTACTCACTAGGTGTAATACTATGTGGTGTGTTATACTAATCCATCTGTTCTGTCTCTCTCCTGCAGATGCGTCTCGAAATGCAGAGACTGTGTTCAGAGATAAGAGTGGGAAGCGGAGAGACATCGAGACGGAGAGAGAGGAGCAGAGGAGGAAGGCTGGAGAGAAGACAGAGAAAGACCTGAAATATGCCCAGTGGGGGAAAGGGTGAGAGAGACTGTGTGTGTGTAGTATGAATGTATATTCATCTTTACTATTTTCTACATTGTAGAATAATAGTGAAGACCTCAAAACTATGAATTAACACAAATGGAATCATGTAGTAACCAAAAAAAGTGTTAAACAAATCTAAATATATTTGAGATTCTTCAAAGAAGCCACCCTTTGCCTTGATGACAGCTTTGCACACTCTTGCAATCTCACACCATGGATTAAACAAGTGACATCAATAAGGGATCATAGACTGACCAGCTGAAAGCTGTCTGTCATTTACGTGTGTGTGTGTGTGTGTGTGTGTGTGTGTGTGTGTGTGTGTAGTGTGGCCCAGGGCCAGATGCAGCTGCAGAATGTTGAGGATGCGTTGAGGGAATCCCAGAAGCCTCTAGCACGTTCCTGTGATGACCAGGACCTGGACAGGATGTTGAGAGAGCAGGAGAGAGAGGGAGACCCCATGTTGGCCATGATGAGACGCAAAAAGGACCGAGACAGCAAACAACGAGGAGTCAAAGGTGTGTGTGTGTGTGGGTGGAGGGGTGTATTGTGGCTCTAGGGCCACATCGGGATTTCAATGTTCAGCAAAAGGCCGCACCTATTTATTTTGGGGGCTGCTTTTTTTTCTTTCTCTACAAGTAATTTGTAGGCCAGAAAAACAGCAGTTATTTGAACATCTATATAGTTGGTAAATGTATATTGTGTTCTTCGTTTCTGTCTGGTGTCAGAGGTCCAGAGTGGCCTGGAGTGGTTTCAACCCCTGGTGTGTGAAGGGTTAAGCTGAAACAAATGCTAAGATTCTACTTGTGATGTGCCACAGGTTCCAACCCTCCTCGGCCAATCACAATGAATCTCTCTGACACTTCCTGTTGTTGTTTACAGAGAAGCCTCGCTACAAAGGCCCGGCTCCGCCCCCAAACCGCTTCAACATTCCACCAGGTTACCGTTGGGATGGAGGGACAGGTACACCTCTCACCCCCTCTGTGTGTGTGTTGGGGGGTGTGTGTTGGGGGGGGTGTTGGGGGGTCTGTGTGTGTGTTGGGGGTGTTGTGGGTGGGGTCTGTGTGTGTGTTGGGGGGGTATGTGTGTGTGTGTGGGTGTGTGTGTGTATAGCGCCACGCTCATTTATCATTCATATATAATGTTGGGTTTTGGTGGTGTGTCTGTGTGTGTGTTGGGGGTCTGTGTGTTGGGGGTATGTGGGTGTGTGTGTGTGTGTGTGTATAGCGCCACGCTCATTTATCATTCATATATAATGTTAACATTATAATTACTCTAAAAAAATGTTCTGCTCATATTAGTGTGTGTGTGTGTGTGTGTGTGTGTGTGTCAGGTCGAATGGTTTTGAACAGAAGCGGTACACCAGGATGGCTGATAAGAAGGCTGTGCAGGAGATGGCCTACAAGTGGAGCGTGGAAGATATGTAGAGGAGAGATGGAGACCGAGGCGCTGGCTGTTAAGAGAACATCTACACCATGAGACTGCTTCAACAAACCCAGCAGGCTCTACATTACACACTGCACTGTGTAAAGGAAGTCAACAATGTGGTTTTTCCTGCTTTATTAAATACTGTTTTGTAACTCTGTGGCTCCTGATTTATATTCTGTTGTATGTTAATAGCAGATTCTGTGAGATGACAACCAGCATCACCGCAGATATCAAGATGAGCCCTTACCCAGTCACACACAGTCTCAAGATGAGCCCTTACCCAGTCACACACAGTCTCAAGATGAGCCCTTACCCAGTCACACACAGTCTCAAGATGAGCCCTTACCCAGTCACACACAGTCTCAAGATGAGCCCTTACCCAGTCACACACAGTCTCAAGATGAGCCCTTACCCAGTCATACACAGTCTCAAGATGAGCCCTTACCCAGTCACACAGAGTCTCAAGATGAGCCCTTACCCAGTCACACACAGTCTCAAGATGAGCCCTTACCCAGTCACACAGAGTCTCAAGATGAGCCCTTACCCAGTCACACAGAGTCTCAAGATGAGCCCTTACCCAGTCACACAGAGTCTCAAGATGAGCCCTTACCCAGTCACACAGTCTCAAGATGAGCCCTTACCCAGTCACACAGTCTCAAGATGAGCCCTTACCCAGTCACACACAGTCTCAAGATGAGCCCTTACCCAGTCACACACAGTCTCAAGATGAGCCCTTACCCAGTCACACAGAGTCTCAAGATGAGCCCTTACCCAGTCACACAGAGTCTCAAGATGAGCCCTTACCCAGTCACACAGTCTCAAGATGAGCCCTTACCCAGTCACACACAGTCTCAAGCTGAGCCCTTACCCAGTCACACAGAGTCTCAAGATGAGCCCTTACCCAGTCACACAGAGTCTCAAGATGAGCCCTTACCCAGTCACACAGTCTCAAGATGAGCCCTTACCCAGTCACACAGTCTCAAGATGAGCCCTTACCCAGTCACACACAGTCTCAAGATGAGCCCTTACCCAGTCACACACAGTCTCAAGATGAGCCCTTACACAGTCACACACAGTCTCAAGATGAGCCCTTACCCAGTCACACAGTCTCAAGATGAGCCCTTACCCAGTCACACACAGTCTCAAGATGAGCCCTTACCCAGTCACACAGTCTCAAGATGAGCCCTTACCCAGTCACACACAGTCTCAAGATGAGCCCTTACCCAGTCACACACAGTCTCAAGATGAGCCCTTACCCAGTCACACAGTCTCAAGATGAGCCCTTACCCAGTCACACAGTCTCAAGATGAGCCCTTACCCAGTCACAGTCTCAAGATGAGCCCTTACCCAGTCACACAGTCTCAAGATGAGCCCTTACCCAGTCACACACAGTCTCAAGATGAGCCCTTACCCAGTCACACACAGTCTCAAGATGAGCCCTTACCCAGTCACACAGTCTCAAGATGAGCCCTTACCCAGTCACACACAGACTCAAGATGAGCCCTTACCCAGTCACACAGTCTCAAGATGAGCCCTTACCCAGTCACACACAGTCTCAAGATGAGCCCTTACCCAGTCACACACAGTCTCAAGATGAGCCCTTACCCAGTCACACACAGTCTCAAGATGAGCCCTTACCCAGTCACACAGTCTCAAGATGAGCCCTTACCCAGTCACACAGAGTCTCAAGATGAGCCCTTACCCAGTCACACACAGTCTCAAGATGAGCCCTTACCCAGTCACACAGTCTCAAGATGAGCCCTTACCCAGTCACACACAGTCTCAAGATGAGCCCTTACCCAGTCACACAGTCTCAAGATGAGCCCTTACCCAGTCACACACAGTCTCAAGATGAGCCCTTACCCAGTCACACACAGTCTCAAGATGAGCCCTTACCCAGTCACACAGTCTCAAGATGAGCCCTTACCCAGTCACACAGAGTCTCAAGATGAGCCCTTACCCAGTCACACAGAGTCTCAAGATGAGCCCTTACCCAGTCACACACAGTCTCAAGATGAGCCCTTACCCAGTCACACACAGTCTCAAGATGAGCCCTTACCCAGTCACACACAGTCTCAAGATGAGCCCTTACCCAGTCACACACAGTCTCAAGATGAGCCCTTACCCAGTCACACAGTCTCAAGATGAGCCCTTACCCAGTCACACAGTCTCAAGATGAGCCCTTACCCAGTCACACAGTCTCAAGATGAGCCCTTACCCAGTCACACACAGTCTCAAGATGAGCCCTTACCCAGTCACACAGTCTCAAGATGAGCCCTTACCCAGTCACACAGTCTCAAGATGAGCCCTTACCCAGTCACACACAGTCTCAAGATGAGCCCTTACCCAGTCACAGTCTCAAGATGAGCCCTTACCCAGTCACAGTCTCAAGATGAGCCCTTACCCAGTCACACAGTCTCAAGATGAGCCCTTACCCAGTCACACAGAGTCTCAAGATGAGCCCTTACCCAGTCACACACAGTCTCAAGATGAGCCCTTACCCAGTCACACAGTCTCAAGATGAGCCCTTACGCAGTGAGTGCTCTGTGTGACGGTATCTGCACCGGCCTGCTTTTTTTGATGCTACAACTTGGTAGATACAAGCCCAAAAAAGAGGAGAAATGGTTTATTTAGGACCAAAAGTGTGATTAATCATGATTAACTAATGCCATTAACTAAATTAAAATATTTTCAATGTTTGACAGCCCTAATAACGACTCAATATTAGATCAGTCAGAATTTAGCCATGGTACATCACGGTATTGATTCTCAGTAGCATGACCAATGTGTGTCAGTCACCAGAGGGTTCTGTATGTGTGTCAGTCACCAGAGGGTTCTGTTTGTGTGTCAGTCACCAGAGGGTTCTGTTTGTGTGTCAGTCACCAGAGGGTTCTGTTTGTGTGTCAGTCACCAGAGGGTTCTGTATGTGTGTCAGTCACCAGAGGGTTCTGTTTGTGTGTCAGTCACCAGAGGGTTCTGTTTGTGTGTCAGTCACCAGAGGGTTCTGTTTGTGTGTCAGTCACCAGAGGGTTCTGTTTGTGTGTCAGTCACCAGAGGGTTCTGTTTGTGTGTCAGTCACCAGAGGGTTCTGTTTGTGTGTCAGTCACCAGAGGGTTCTGTTTGTGTGTCAGTCACCAGAGGGTTCTGTTTGTGTGTCAGTCACCAGAGGGTTCTGTTTGTGTGTCAGTCACCAGGGTTCTGTTGTGTGTGTCACCAGAGGGTTCTGTTTGTCACCAGAGGGTTCTGTTTGTGTGTCAGTTGTCACCAGAGGGTTCTGTTTGTGTGTCAGTCGTCACCAGAGGGTTCTGTATGTGTGTCAGTCACCAGAGGGTTCTGTTTGTGTGTCAGTCACCAGAGGGTTCTGTATGTGTGTCAGTCACCAGAGGGTTCTGTATGTGTGTCAGTCACCAGAGGGTTCTGTTTGTGTGTCAGTCACCAGAGGGTTCTTTCTGTATGTGTGTCAGTTGTCACCAGAGGGTTCTGTTTGTGTGTCAGTCGTCACCAGAGGGTTCTGTTTGTGTGTCAGTCGTCACCAGAGGGTTCTGTTTGTGTGTCAGTCGTCACCTGTTTGTGTGTCAGTCACCAGAGGGTTCTGTTTGTGTGTCAGTCACCAGAGGGTTCTGTATGTGTGTCAGTCACCAGAGGGTTCTGTATGTGTGTCAGTCACCAGAGGGTTCTGTTTGTGTGTCAGTCACATTTACATTTACATTTAAGTCATTTAGCAGACGCTCTTATCCAGAGCGACTTACAAATTGGTGCATACACCTTATGACAACCAGTGGAACAGCCACTTGCATCTAAATCTTGTTGGGGGAGAAGGATTACCTACCCTTACTTACCCTATCCTAGGTATTCCTTGAAGAGGTGGGGTTTCAGGTGTCTCCGGAAGGTGGTGATTGACTCCGCTGTCCTGGCGTCGTGAGGGAGTTTGTTCCACCATTGGGGGCCAGAGCAGCGAACAGTTTTGACTGGGCTGAGCGGGAACTGTACTTCCTCAGTGGTAGGGAGGCGAGCAGGCCAGAGGTGGATGAACGCAGTGCCCTTGTTTGGGTGTAGGGCCTGATCAGAGCCTGGAGGTACTGAGGTGCCGTTCCCTCACAGCTCCGTAGGCGAGCACCATGGTCTTGTAGCGGATGCGAGCTTCAACTGGAAGCCAGTGGAGAGAGCGGAGGAGCGGGGTGACGTGAGAGAACTTGGGAAGGTTGAACACCAGACGGGCTGCGGCGTTCTGGATGAGTTGTAGGGTTTAATGGCACAGGCAGGGAGCCCAGCCAACAGCGAGTTGCAGTAATCAAGACGGGAGATGACAAGTGCCTGGATTAGGACCTGCGCCGCTTCCTGTGTGAGGCAGGGTCGTACTCTGCGGATGTTGTAGAGCATGAACCTACAGGAACGGGACACCGCCTTGATGTTAGTTGAGAACGTCAGGGTGTTGTCCAGGATCACGCCAAGGTTCTTAGCGCTCTGGGAGGAGGACACAATGGAGTTGTCAACCGTGATGGCGAGATCATGGAACGGGCAGTCCTTCCCCGGGAGGAAGAGGAGCTCCGTCTTGCTGAGGTTCAGCTTGAGGTGGTGATCCGTCATCCACACTGATATGTCTGCCAGACATGCAGAGATGCGATTCGCCACCTGGTCATCAGAAGGGGGAAAGGAGAAGATTAATTGTGTGTCGTCTGCATAGCAATGATAGGAGAGACCATGTGAGGTTATGACAGAGCCAAGTGACTTGGTGTATAGCGAGAATAAGAGAGGGCCTAGAACAGAGCCCTGGGGACACCAGTGGTGAGAGCGCGTGGTGAGGAGACAGATTCTCGCCACGCCACCTGGTAGGAGCGACCTGTCAGGTAGGACGCAATCCAAGCGTGGGCCGCGCCGGAGATGCCCAACTCGGAGAGGGTGGAGAGGAGGATCTGATGGTTCACAGTATCGAAGGCAGCCGATAGGTCTAGAAGGATGAGAGCAGAGGAGAGAGAGTTAGCTTTAGCAGTGCGGAGCGCCTCCGTGATACAGAGAAGAGCAGTCTCAGTTGAATGACTAGTCTTGAAACCTGACTGATTTGGATCAAGAAGGTCATTCTGAGAGAGATAGCGGTAGAGCTGGCCAAGGACGGCACGCTCAAGAGTTTTGGAGAGAAAAGAGAGAAGGGATACTGGTCTGTAGTTGTTGACATCGGAGGGATCGAGTGTAGGTTTTTTCAGAAGGGGTGCAACTCTCGCTCTCTTGAAGACGGGAGGGACGTAGCCAGCGGTCAGGGATGAGTTGATGAGCGAGGTGAGGTAAGGGAGAAGGTCTCCGGAAATGGTCTGGAGAAGAGAGGAGGGGATAGGGTCAAGCGGGCAGGTTGTTGGGGGGCCGGCCGTCACAAGACGCGAGATTTCATCTGGAGAGAGAGGGGAGAAAGAGGTCAGAGCATAGGGTAGGGCAGTGTGAGCAGAACCAGCGGTGTCGTTTGACTTAGCAAACGAGGATCGGATGTCATCGACCTTCTTTTCAAAATGGTTGACGAAGTCATCTGCAGAGAGGGAGGAGGGAGGGGGGAGGATTCAGGAGGGAGGAGAAGGTGGCAAAGAGCTTCCTAGGGTTAGAGGCAGATGCTTGGAATTTAGAATGGTAGAAAGTGGCTTTAGCAGCAGAGACAGAGGAGGAAAATGTAGAGAGGAGGGAGTGAAAGGATGCCAGGTCCGCAGGGAGGCGAGTTTTCCTCCATTTCCGCTCGGCTGCCCGGAGCCCTGTTCTGTGAGCTCGCAATGAGTCGTCGAGCCACGGAGCGGGAGGGGAGGACCGAGCCGGCCTGGAGGATAGGGGACATAGGGAGTCAAAGGATGCAGTAAGGGAGGAGAGGAGGGTTGAGGAGGCAGAATCAGGAGATAGGTTGGAGAAAGTTTGAGCAGAGGGAAGAGAAGATAGGATGGAAGAGGAGAGAGTAGCGGGGGAGAGAGAGCGAAGATTGGGACGGCGCGATACCATCCGAGTAGGGGCAGTGTGGGAAGTGTTGGATGAGAGCGAGAGGGAAAAGGATACAAGGTAGTGGTCGGAGACTTGGAGGGGAGTTGCAATGAGGTTAGTGGAAGAACAGCATCTAGTAAAGATGAGGTCAAGCGTATTGCCTGCCTTGTGAGTAGGGGGAAGGTGAGAGGGTGAGGTCAAAAGAGGAGAGGAGTGGAAAGAAGGAGGCAGAGAGGAATGAGTCAAAGGTAGACGTGGGGAGGTTAAAGTCGCCCAGAACTGTGAGAGGTGAGCCGTCCTCAGGAAAGGAGCTTATCAAGGCATCAAGCTCATTGATGAACTCTCCGAGGGAACCTGGAGGGCGATAAATGATAAGGATGTTAAGCTTGAAAGGGCTGGTAACTGTGACAGCATGGAATTCAAAGGAGGCAATAGACAGATGGGTAAGGGGAGAAAGAGAGAAAGACCACTTGGGAGAGATGAGGATCCCGGTGCCACCACCCCGCTGACCAGAAGCTCTCGGGGTGTGCGAGAACACGTGGGCGGACGAGGAGAGAGCAGTAGGAGTAGCAGTGTTATCTGTGGTGATCCATGTTTCCGTCAGTGCCAAGAAGTCAAGGGACTGGAGGGAGGCATAGGCTGAGATGAACTCTGCCTTGTTGGCCGCAGATTGGCAGTTCCAGAGGCTACCAGAGACCTGGAACTCCACGTGGGTCGTACGCTCTGGGACCACCAGGTTAGGTGGTCGCGCCACGCGGTGTGGAGCGTTTGTATGGTCTGTGCAGAGAGGAGAGAACAGGGATAGACAGACACATAGTTGACAGGCTACAGAAAAGGCTACGCTAATGCAAGGAAATTGGAATGACAAGCGGACTACACGTCTCGAATGTTCAGAAAGTTAGGCTTACGTAGCAAGAATCTTATTGACTAAAATGATTAAAATGATACAGTACTGCTAAAGTAGGCTAGCTGGCAGTAGCTGCGTTGTTGACACTACACTAATCAAGTCGTTCCGTTGAGTGTAATAATTTCTACAGTGCTGCTATTCGGGGCTAGCTGGCTAGCTAGCAGTGTTGTTTACGTTACGTTGAGTTAAAAGAACGACAATAGCTGGCTAGCTAACCTAGGAAATCGCTCTAGACTACACAATTATCTTTGAAACAAAGACGGCTTTGTAGCTAGCTATGTAGCTAGCTACGATCAAACAAATCAAACCGTTGTACTGTAATGAAATGAAAATGTGATACTACCTGTGAATGCGACCGGGTTGTTGAGTTCTATTCAGTAGACGTTGGCTAGCTGTTAGCTGTTGGCTAGCTAGCAGAGTCTCCTACGTTAAGGACGACAAATAGCTGGCTAGCGAACCTCAGTGAATTAAGATAATCACTCCAAGGCTACACACACTAAACTACACAATTATCTTGGAAACAAAGACAGCTATGTAGCTAGCTAACACTGAACTAATCAAGTCGTACAGTTGAGTGAATAGCACTACAGTGATGCTAATCTGTGTGCGTTAGCTAGCGTTGTTAGCTCCTGGGCGAATAGCAGTGAAGGCTACGTTAGGGCGACGAAATACGAAATACGATAATTATGCAATTATCTCTGATACAAGGACGGCTATGTAGCTAGCTAAGAAGAATGGCTAAGATTATGTAGCTAGCTAACAGTAAACTAATCAAGTCGTACAGTTGAGTGAATAGCACTACAGTGATGCTAATCTGTCACCAGAGGGTTCTTTCTGTATGTGTGTCAGTTGTCACCAGAGGGTTCTGTTTGTGTGTCAGTCGTCACCAGAGGGTTCTGTTTGTGTGTCAGTCGTCACCAGAGGGTTCTGTTTGTGTGTCAGTCGTCACCTGTTTGTGTGTCAGTCACCAGAGGGTTCTGTTTGTGTGTCAGTCGTCACCAGAGGGTTCTGTATGTGTGTCAGTCGTCACCAGAGGGTTCTGTTTGTGTGTCAGCTGTCACCAGAGGGTTCTGTTTGTGTGTCAGCTGTCACCAGAGGGTTCTGTATGTGTGTCAGCTGTCACCAGAGGGTTCTGTATGTGTGTCAGCTGTCACCAGAGGGTTCTGTATGTGTGTCAGCTGTCACCAGAGGGTTCTGTTGGGTTCTGTTTGTGTGTCAGCTGTCACCAGAGGGTTCTGTTTGTCTGTCGATTTGTCACCAGAGGGTTCTGTTGGGTTCTGTGTGTGTGTCAGCTGTCACCAGAGGGTTCTGTTGGTTTCTGTATGTGTGTCAGCTGTCACCAGAGGGTTCTGTTTGTGTGTCAGTTGTCACCAGAGGGTTCTGTTGGGTTCTGTTTGTGTGTTGATTGTCACCAGAGGGTTCTGTTGATAACCCAACCCATTGTATTTAAATTGTTTAACTTGGGTCAAACATTTCGGGTAGCCTTCCATAAGCTTCCCACAATAAGTTGGGTGAATTTTGGCCCATTCCTCCTGACAGAGCTGGTGTAACTGAGGCCTCCTTGGTCGCGCACACGTTTTCAGTTCTGCCCACAAATGTTCTATAGGATTGAAGTCAAGGCTTTGTGATGGCCACTCCAATACCTTGACTTTGTTGTCCATTTTGCCACAACTTTGGAAGTATGCTTGTGGTCATTGTCCATTTGGAAGACCCATTTGTGACCAGGCTTTAACTTCCTGTCTGATGTCATGAGATGTTGCTTCAATATATCCACATAATTTTGCCTTCTCATGATGCCATCTATTTTGTGAAGTGCACCAGTCCCTCCTGCAGCAAAGCACCTCCACAACATGATGCTTCACAGTTGGGATGGTGTTCTTTGGCTTGCAAGCCTCCCCCTTTTTCCTCCAAACATAACGATGGTCATTACGGCCAAACAGTTATATTTTTATTTTTTCAGACCAGAGGACATTTCTCCAAAACGTACAATCTTTGTCCCCATGTGCAGTTGCAAACCGTAGTCTGACTTTTTTTTATGGCAGCTTTGGAGCAGTGGCTTCTTCCTTGCTGTGCGGCCTTTCAGGTTATGTCGATATAGGACTCGTTTCACTGTGGATATAAATACTTTTGTACCGGTTTGAAGGTAGGCCTTGAAATACATCCACAGGTACACCTCCAATTGACTCAAATGATGTCAATTAGCCTATCAGAAGCTTCTAAAGCCATGACACAATTTCCTGGAATTTTCCGAGCTGTTTAAAGGCACAGTCAACTTAGTGTATGTAAACTTCTGACCCACTGGAATTGTGATACAGTGAATTATAAGTAAAATAATCGGAGTGACTATTAAATGACTCCAACCTAAGTGTATGTAACCTTCCAACTTCAGCAGTAGGTATACACTGCTCCAAAAAATAGAGGGAACACTAAAACAACACATCCTAGATCTGAATGAATGAAATATTCTTATTAAATACTTTTTTCTTTACATAGTTGAATGTGCTGACAACAAAATCACACAAAAATTATCAATGGAAATCAAATTTATCAACCCATGGAGATCTGGATTTGGAGTCACACTCAAAATTAAAGTGGAAAACCACACTACAGGCTGATCCAACTTTGATGTAATGTCCTTAAAACAAGTCAAAGTGAGGCTCAGTAGTGTGTGTGGCCTCCACGTGCCTGTATGACCTCCCTACAATGCCTGGGCATGCTCCTGGTGAGGTGGCGGGTGATCTCCTCGCAAACCTGGACTAAAGCATCAGCCAACTCCTGGACAGTCTGTGGTGCAACGTGGCATTGGTGGATGGAGCGAGACATGATGTCCCAGATGTGCTCAATTGGATTCAGGTCTGGGGAACGGGCGGGCCAGTCCATAGCATCAATGCCTTCCTCTTGCAAGAACTGCTGACACACTCCAGCCACATGAGGTCTAGCATTGTCTTGCATTAGGATGAACCCAGGGCCAACCGCACCAGTATATGGTCTCACTAGGGGTCTGAGGATCTCATCTCGGTACCTAATGGCAGTCAGGCTACCTCTGGCGAGCACATGGAGGGCTGTGCAGCCCCCCAAAGAAATGCCACCCCACACCATGACTGACCCACCGCCAAACCGGTCATGCTGGAGGATGTTGCAGGCAGCAGAACGTTCTCCACGGCGTCTCCAGACTCTGTCACGTCTGTCACATGTGCTCAGTGTGAACCTGCTTTCATCTGTGAAGAGCACAGGGCGCCAGTGGCGAATTTGCCAATCTTGGTGTTCTCTGGCAAATGCCAAACGTCCTGCATGGTGTTGGGCTGTAAAGCACAACCCCCACCTGTGGAAGTCGGACCCTCATACCACCCTCATGGAGTATGTTTCTGACCTTTTGAGCAGACACATGCACATTTGTGGCCTGCTGGAGGTCGTTTTGCCGGGCTCTGGCAGTGCTCCTCCTGCTCCTCCTTGCACAAAGGCGGAGGTAGCAGTCCTGCTGCTGGGTTGTTGCCCTCCTACGGCCTCATCCACGTCCCCTGATGTACTGGCCTGTCTGCTGGTAGCGCCTCCATCCTCTGGACACTACGCTGACAGACACAGCAAACCTTCTTGCCACAGCTCACATTGATGTGCCATCCTGGATGAGCTGCACTACCTGAGGCACTTGTGTGGGTTGTAGACTCCGTCTCATGCTACCACTAGAGTGAAAGCACCGCCAGCATTCAAAAGTGACCAAAACATCAGCCAGGAAGCATAGGAACTGAGAAGTGGTCTGTAGTCACCAGCTGCAGAACCACTCCTTTGTTGGGGGAGTCTTGCTAATTGCCTATAATTTCCACCTGTCTATTCCATTTGCACAACAGCGTGTTTAATTTATTGTCAATCAGTGTTGCTTCCTAAGTGGACAGTTTGATTTCACAGAAGTGTGATTGACTTGGAGTTACGTTGTGTTGTTTAAGTGTTCCCTTTATTTTCTTGAGCAGTGTATCATTTATATCTCCATTGATTCTTGAAGAATATCATTTATAAAATAGCCAACCTTTGACAACATTGCACACTCTTGGCAAAGCATGCCATTCCATGAGCATGCCATTACAAGAGCATTCCATTCCATAAGCATGCCATTCCATGAGCATTCCATTACATAAGCATGCCATTCCATGAGCATGCCATTCCATGAGCATTCCATTACATAAGCATGCCATTCCATAAGCATGCCATTCCATGAGCATTCCATTCCATAAGCATGCCATTACAAGAGCATTCCATTCCATAAGCATGCCATTCCATGAGCATTCCATTCCATAAGCATGCCATTCCATCAGCATGCCATTACATGAGCATTCCATAAGCATGCCATTACATGAGCATTCCATTCCATGAGCATGCCAGTCCATGAGCATGCCATTACATAAGCATGCCATTACATGAGCATTCCATAAGCATGCCATTACATGAGCATTCCATTCCATGAGCATGCCATTACAAGAGCATTCCATTCCATAAGCATGCCATTACAAGAGCATTCCATTCCATAAGCATGCCATTCCATGAGCATGCCAGTCCATGAGCATGCCATTACATAAGCATGCCATTCCATAAGCATGCCATTACAAGAGCATTCCATTCCATAAGCATGCCATTCCATAAGCATGCCATTACAAGAGCATTCCATTACATAAGCATTCCATTCCATAAGCATGCCATTACAAGAGCATTCCATTCCATGAGCATGCCATTCCATGAGCATGCCATTACAAGAGCATGCCATTCCATGAGCATTCCATTCCATGAGCATGCCATTCCATGAGCATGCCATTCCATGCGCATTCCATTCCATAAGCATGCCATTCCATCAGCATGCCATTACATGAGCATTCCATAAGCATGCCATTACAAGAGCATTCCATTCCATAAGCATGCCATTCCATGAGCATTCCATTCCATAAGCATTCCATAAGCATGCCATTACATGAGCATTCCATAAGCATGCCATTACATGAGCATTCCATTCCATGAGCATGCCATTACATGAGCATTCCATTCCATGAGCATGCCATTACATGAGCATTCCATTCCATGAGCATTCCATTCCATGAGCATTCCATTCCATAAGCATGCCATTCCATGAGCATTCCATTCCATAAGCATGCCATTACATGAGCATTCCATTCCATGAGCATTCCATTCCATAAGCATTCCATGAGCATTCCATTCCATAAGCATGCCATTCCATGAGCATGCCATTCCATGAGCATGCCATTCCATAAGCATGCCATTCCATAAGCATGCCATTCCATGAGCATGCCATTCCATAAGCATGCCATTCCATGAGCATGCCATTCCATGAGCATGCCATTACATGAGCATTCCATGAGCATGCCAGTCCATGAGCATGCCATTACATAAGCATGCCATTACATGAGCATTCCATAAGCATGCCATTACATGAGCATTCCATTCCATGAGCATGCCATTACAAGAGCATTCCATTCCATAAGCATGCCATTACAAGAGCATTCCATTCCATAAGCATTCCATTCCATAAGCATGCCATTACAAGAGCATTCCATTCCATAAGCATGCCATTACAAGAGCATTCCATTACATAAGCATTCCATTCCATAAGCATGCCATTACAAGAGCATTCCATTCCATAAGCATGCCATTCCATGAGCATGCCATTACAAGAGCATGCCATTCCATGAGCATGCCATTCCATGCGCATTCCATTCCATAAGCATGCCAATCCATCAGCATGCCATTACATGAGCATTCCATAAGCATGCCATTACAAGAGCATTCCATTCCATAAGCATGCCATTCCATGAGCATTCCATTCCATAAGCATTCCATAAGCATGCCATTACATGAGCATTCCATAAGCATGCCATTACATGAGCATTCCATTCCATGAGCATGCCATTACATGAGCATTCCATTCCATGAGCATGCCATTACATGAGCATTCCATTCCATGAGCATTCCATTCCATGAGCATTCCATTCCATAAGCATGCCATTCCATGAGCATTCCATTCCATAAGCATGCCATTACATGAGCATTCCATTCCATGAGCATTCCATTCCATAAGCATTCTATTCCATGAGCATTCCATTCCATAAGCATGCCATTCCATGAGCATGCCATTCCATGAGCATGCCATTCCATAAGCATGCCATTCCATAAGCATGCCATTCCATGAGCATGCCATTCCATAAGCATGCCATTCCATGAGCATGCCATTCCATGAGCATGCCATTCCATAAGCATGTCATTCCATGAGCATGCCATTCCATAAGCATTCCATTCCATGAGCATGTCATTCCATGAGCATGCCATTCCATAAGCATGTCATTCCATGAGCATGCCATTCCATAAGCATTCCATTCCATGAGCATGTCATTCCATATTTTTCAACTTGAATCAATGAGCCCAGTCAGTCCTCCATGGCATCATGGCAACAGAGTAGGACTGCCTAATAAGTCCTTAGTTTTGGCGTCATGCTCAGGTAAAACAAATTGGGGATCTATACTTTCATATTTCCAAGTTTATTGGAATGACTGTAATTCTGATAGACTTTGGTTTTTAATGTAAAGATATAATTGAATTGTATTATTATATGTAGTAGAAAGCGACTTGTTAGAAGAAGCCTACATAACCAACCCATAATGTAACATGTTACATCCATATATGACCAGCTATGTAAACCTTAACATTGATTTATCCTGCAATAGATGTTCAATTAGTTACATACATGTCTTCTTCTAATGCCTCTGAAGGGGAAAGTAATCTAAAAGTAACTGAATGTAATCAGATTACGTTACTGAGTTTAGTTCATCCAAAAGTTACCCAAGTAACTCAGGTTACTGAGTACAATTTTGGACAGGTAACTAGTAACTCTAACGGATTACATTTAGAAAATGACTTACAAACAGGCTAGCTGCAAACAGGCTAGCATATTACATAGGCAAACACATGTTTTTCTGAATAAGCTAACAGGCTAGCATATCACATAGACAAACACATGTTTTTCTGAATAAACTAACAGGCTAGCATATCACATAGACAAACATGTTTTTCTGAATAAGCTAACTGGCTAGCATATCACATAGACAAACACGTGTTTTTCTGAATAAGCTAACTGGCTAGCATATCACATAGGCAAACACATGTTTTTCTGAATAAGCTAACAGGCTAGCATATCACATAGACAAACACATGTTTTTCTGAATAAACTAACAGGCTAGCATATCACATAGACAAACATGTTTTTCTGAATAAGCTAACTGGCTAGCATATCACATAGACAAACATGTTTTTCTGAATAAGCTAACTGGCTAGCGTATCACATAGACAAACATGTTTTTCTGAATAAGCTAACTGGCTAGTGTATCACATAGACAAACACGTGTTTTTCTGAATAAGCTAGCTGGCTAGCGTATCACATAGACAAACATGTTTTTCTGAATAAGCTAGCTGGCTAGCGTATCACATAGACAAACATGTTTTTCTGAATAAGCTAGCTGGCTAGCGTATCACATAGACAAACACGTGTTTTTCTGAATAAGCTAGCTGGCTAGTGTATCACATAGAAAACACTGGCTGTTTTTGTTTTTTCTGAATAAGCTAGCTGGCTAGCGTATCACATAGACAAACATGTTTTTCTGAATAAGCTAACTGGCTAGCGTATCACATAGACAAACATGTTTTTCTGAATAAGCTAGCTGGCTAGCGTATCACATAGACAAACACGTGTTTTTCTGAATAAGCTAGCTGGCTAGCGTATCACATAGACAAACACATGTTTTCTGAATAAGCTAACTGGCTAGCATATCACATAGACAAACATGTTTTTCTGAATAAGCTAACTGGCTAGCATATCACATAGACAAACATGTTTTTCTGAATAAGCTAGCTGGCTAGCATATCACATAGACAAACACGTGTTTTTCTGAATAAGCTAGCTGGCTAGCGTATCACATAGACAAACACATGTTTTTCTGAATAAGCTAACTGGCTAGCGTATCACATAGACAAACACATGTTTTTCTGAATAAGCTAACTGGCTAGCATATCACATAGACAAACATGTTTTTCTGAATAAGCTAACTGGCTAGCATATCACATAGACAAACACGTGTTTTTCTGAATAAGCTAGCTGGCTAGCGTATCACATAGACAAACACGTGTTTTTCTGAATAAGCTAGCTGGCTAGCTAGTATCACATAGACAAACATGTTTTTCTGAATAAGCTAGCTGGCTAGCGTATCACATAGACAAACACGTGTTTTTCTGAATAAGCTAACTGGCTAGCGTATCACATAGACAAACACGTGTTTTTCTGAATAAGCTAGCTGGCTAGCGTATCACATAGACAAACACATGTTTTTCTGAATAAGCTAGCTGGCTAGCGTATCACATAGACAAACACATGTTTTTCTGAATAAGCTAACTGGCTAGCATATCACATAGACAAACACGTGTTTTTAAACTGAATAAGCAAACATGTTTTTCTGGCTAGCATATCACATAGACAAACACGTGTTTTTCTGAATAAGCTAACTGGCTAGCATATCACATAGACAAACACATGTTTTTCTGAATAAGCTAACAGGCTAGCATATCACATAGACAAACACATGTTTTTCTGAATAAGCTAACTGGCTAGCGTATCACATAGACAAACACATGTTTTTCTGAATAAGCTAACTGGCTAGCATATCACATAGACAAACACATGTTTTTCTGAATAAGCTAACTGGCTAGCATATCACATAGACAAACATGTTTTTCTGAATAAGCTAACTGGCTAGCATATCACATAGACAAACACGTGTTTTTCTGAATAAGCTAACTGGCTAGCATATCACATAGACAAACACATGTTTTTCTGAATAAGCTAACTGGCTAGCATATCACATAGACAAACACATGTTTTTCTGAATAAGCTAACTGGCTAGCATATCACATAGACAAACATGTTTTTCTGAATAAGCTAACTGGCTAGCATATCACATAGACAAACACGTGTTTTTCTGAATAAGCTAACTGGCTAGCATATCACATAGACAAACACGTGTTTTTCTGAATAAGCTAGCTGGCTAGCAAACATATCACATAGACAAACATGTTTTTCTGAATAAGCTAGCTGGCTAGCATATCACATAGACAAACACGTGTTTTTCTGAATAAGCTAGCTGGCTAGCGTATCACATAGACAAACACATGTTTTTCTGAATAAGCTAGCTGGCTAGCGAATATCACATAGACAAACATGTTTTTCTGAATAAGCTAACTGGCTAGTATATCACATAGACAAACACGTGTTTTTCTGAATAAGCTAGCTGGCTAGCATATCACATAGACAAACACGTGTTTTTCTGAATAAGCTAGCTGGCTAGCGTATCACATAGACAAACATGTTTTTCTGAATAAGCTAGCTGGCTAGCGTATCACATAGACAAACATGTTTTTCTGAATAAGCTAGCTGGCTAGCGTATCACATAGACAAACACGTTTTTCTGAATAAGCTAACTGGCTAGCGTATCACATAGACAAACACGTGTTTTTCTGAATAAGCTAGCTGGCTAGCGTATCACATAGACAAACACATGTTTTTCTGAATAAGCGTAACTGTTTTTCTGAATAAGCTAGCTGGCTATCACATAGACAAACACGTGTTTTTCTGAATAAGCTAGCTGGCTAGCATATCACATAGACAAACACGTGTTTTTCTGAATAAGCTAACTGGCTAGCGTATCACATAGACAAACACGTGTTTTTCTGAATAAGCTAACTGGCTAGCATATCACATAGACAAACACGTGTTTTTCTGAATAAGCTAACTGGCTAGCGTATCACATAGACAAACACGTGTTTTCTGAATAAGCTAACTGGCTAGCAAATCACATAGACAAACACGTGTTTTTCTGAATAAGCTAGCTGGCTAGCGTATCACATAGACAAACATGTTTTTCTGAATAAGCTAGCTGGCTAGCATATCACATAGACAAACATGTTTTTCTGAATAAGCTAGCTGGCTAGCATATCACATAGACAAACACGTGTTTTTCTGAATAAGCTAACTGGCTAGCGTATCACATAGACAAACATGTTTTTCTGAATAAGCTAGCTGGCTAGCGTATCACATAGACAAACACGTGTTTTTCTGAATAAGCTAGCTGGCTAGCGTATCACATAGACAAACACATGTTTTTCTGAATAAGCTAACTGGCTAGCGTATCACATAGACAAACACATGTTTTTCTGAATAAGCTAACAGGCTAGCATATCACATAGACAAACATGTTTTTCTGAATAAGCTAACTGGCTAGCATATCACATAGACAAACACGTGTTTTTCTGAATAAGCTAGCTGGCTAGCATATCACATAGACAAACACGTGTTTTTCTGAATAAGCTAGCTGGCTAGCATATCACATAGACAAACACGTGTTTTTCTGAATAAGCTGAATAAGCTGGCTAGCGTATCACATAGACAAACATGTTTTTCTGAATAAGCTAGCTGGCTAGCGTATCACATAGACAAACATGTTTTTCTGAATAAGCTAACTGGCTAGCGTATCACATAGACAAACACGTGTTTTTCTGAATAAGCTAGCTGGCTAGCGTATCACATAGACAAACACATGTTTTTCTGAATAAGCTAGCTGGCTAGCGTATCACATAGACAAACATGTTTTTCTGAATAAGCTAGCTGGCTAGCATATCACATAGACAAACATGTTTTTCTGAATAAGCTAACTGGCTAGCGTATCACATAGACAAACATGTTTTTCTGAATAAGCTAGCTGGCTAGCATATCACATAGACAAACACGTGTTTTTCTGAATAAGCTAGCTGGCTAGCGTATCACATCGACAAACACGTGTTTTTCTGAATAAGCTAGCTGGCTAGCGTATCACATAGACAAACACATGTTTTTCTGAATAAGCTAACTGGCTAGCGTATGACATAGACAAACACATGTTTTTCTGAATAAGCTAACTGGCTAGCGTATCACATAGACAAACACATGTTTTTCTGAATAAGCTAACAGGCTAGCGTATCACATAGACAAACATGTTTTTCTGAATAAGCTAACTGGCTAGCATATCACATAGACAAACACGTGTTTTTCTGAATAAGCTAACTGGCTAGCATATCACATAGGCAAACACATGTTTTTCTGAATAAGCTAACAGGCTAGCATATCACATAGACAAACACATGTTTTCTGAATAAACTAACAGGCTAGCATATCACATAGACAAACATGTTTTTCTGAATAAGCTAGCTGGCTAGCATATCACATAGACAAACATGTTTTTCTGAATAAGCTAACTGGCTAGCATATCACATAGACAAACACGTGTTTTTCTGAATAAGCTGGCTGGCTAGCATATCACATAGACAAACACGTGTTTTTCTGAATAAGCTAGCTGGCTAGCGTATCACATAGACAAACATGTTTTTCTGAATAAGCTAGCTGGCTAGCGTATCACATAGACAAACATGTTTTTCTGAATAAGCTAACTGGCTAGCGTATCACATAGACAAACACATGTTTTTCTGAATAAGCTAACTGGCTAGCGTATCACATAGACAAACACATGTTTTTCTGAATAAGCTAACAGGCTAGCATATCACATAGACCAGGGGTGTCAAAGTCAAATGGACGGAGGGCCAAATAAAAATTTAGCTACAAGCCGAGGGCTGGACTGTTCGAATGTTCATTGAAAAATTTTTAAATGACGCATATAGTCTAGTGAACCTAATTGAACCTACTGAAAACCTAACAAATATATTCCAATATGATCAGATAAATAAAGCAATATTTTCTTATGGCTCTGTCAGTAATCTTTAATTTTCAACAGACACAAAAGACAAATTTCCTTTATATAAAAATCCCCATAACATGAACATTAAATGAAAGAAACCGGTATTCAAGGCACCATCAGTAGCCTATATTTTCTATTTTAGCAAAAGTGGGCTAAATTTACTTCAAAGAAAAAAACAATAATAGCAATTTTCTATCATCCACTCAACTGAAATATTTTTAAAATATAATTGGATTGAAATACAATAAAATAAAGTGCAAAAATCTATTAATCAAAAACAACACTTTGTTTAAGGAGAAGTAACATGCAGTGAAAACAAATATTAAACTTTAACTTTTAAACTTGAACTGAGTAAAAACTCTAAATATGTGATTGCACAGTAATGTTCACTTGTTTGAGGTTGAGGGTGATACTTGGTGGTGTCCCATCTTTTCCACAAGTTCATCAATGTTCGGGGTAAGGCTCTGAGCTGAGGAAATCCTCAGAATTGAGTGGAGGTGTTCAGCAGTAAGTCGACTTCTGTGTGATGTTTTGTTCAAGTTCATCAAAGAAAACAGTTGTTCACACAGGTATGTGCTGCCAAACATAGACAACGTTTGAGCAGCCTGGATGCGCAGCTGGGGCATTGTGTCGGGAGGAAACGGGCGAACTCCGCAGCACCCACTGCCGCATATTTTGCCCTCAGTGCATCATTGCATTGGAGGTCAATCAACTCCATTTGGAGGTTTGGTGGTGAGCGAAAGTCAGCGGCAAGCATACCTATTTTATCAGCCAACTGTGCGCTCGGGAACGCACTGGTAGAGAGCTTCTCTTTCATGGTCTGGCAGCTGGGAAAGTGGCTCAAATTTTCTTTCCGCATCTGCGTCTCCCACAGAGTCAGTTTGGTTTTAAATGCCTTCACTGTACTGTACATATCAGAGATGACACGATCCCGACCCTGCAGCTGCAAGTTCATTGCATTCAGATGACTCGTAATGTCACACAGAAAAGCCATTTCACACAGAAACATTTCGTCTCGGAGTTGTGTTGTGTCTTTCCCTTTGCTGTCCAAGAACAGACAAATCTCCTCACGAAGCTCGAAACATCTTTGAAGCACCTTTCCCTGGCTTAGCCATCGCACCTCTGTGTGATAAGGCAAATCACCATGCTCCGTTTCTAACTCCGTCAGAAATGCCTTGAACTGGCGGTGATTCAAACCTTTGGCTCTGATAAAGTTAACTGTGCGCGTGATGATGCTCATTACATGCTCCATTTTCAAGGCTTTACCGCACAACGCTTCCTGGTGTATGATACAATGATAAGCTGTCAGCTCACCTGTCGCGTTTTCCTCTTGCATCTTTTCCCGTATCTTCGCCACCAGTCCGCTCCTGTGTCCACACATCGCAGGTGCTCCGTCGGTTGTCAAACCCACGAGTTTTTCCCAAGGCAGCTCCATCTCATTTACACATCTTGACACCTCTTCATACAAATCATGCCCCGTAGTTGTGCCATGCATAGGACGTAAAGCCAAAAACTCCTCTGTCACGCTTAGGCTGGAGTCCACTCCGCGGATGAAAATTGACAACTGGGCAATGTCAGAAATGTCGGTGCTCTCATCCACAGCCAAGGAATATGCAATGAAATCTTTTCCCTTTTTCACAAGCTGCTCTTTTAGATTGATGGACAACTGGTCTACTCTCTCGGCAATGGTGTTTCTGCTCAGACTCACATTTAAAAAGAGTTGCCTTTTTTCTGGGCAAACTTCGTCACAAACTTTAATCATGCAGTTTTTGATGAAATCCCCTCCGTAAATGGCCGGGCTGATTTAGCGATCTCTTCTGCCAAAATAAAACTGGCCTTGACAGCAGCCTGGCCTTGTGATTTGGCTTTTTTGAACAGAGCCTGTCGAGATTTGAGGCCTCGTTTTAATTCCTCTGCCTTTTGTAGCCTTTGTTCCATGTCCATATTCTTGTTTTTGTCCGCGTGTTTCGTTTCATAATGTCGTCTCAGATTATACTCTTTCAGTACCGCCACACTTTCTCCACACAGAAGACACACAGGTTTTCCAGCTACCTCCGTGAACAAATACTCCGACTCCCACCTTGTTTGAAACCCCGGTTCTCAGTGTCCACCTTCCGTTTTGCCATTTTTGATGGGTATCTGAAAGTTAATTTTACTGTGATGCTGACAACTGCTGTGCCAATAAATATTGAAATGAAGCAGCCTACTGCTCGGTGCGTCACCGTTGCATTGTGGGAAATGTAGTATTGGTGCGTGTAAAAGATCTACGGGCTGCCGGCTTGCTGCGGTCTGCGGGCCGGTTCTAATAATAAATCAAGATCATCCCAGGGGCCGTAAAAAACCTTCTCGCGGGCCGGATGTGGCCCGCGGGCCTTGACTCTGACATATGTGACATAGACAAACATGTTTTTCTGAATATGCTAACTGGCTAGCATATCACATAGACAAACACGTGTTTTTCTGAATAAGCTAGCTGGCTAGCATATCACATAGACAAACACGTGTTTTTCTGAATAAGCTAGCTGGCTAGCATATCACATAGACAAACACGTGTTTTTCTGAATAAGCTAGCTGGCTAGCGTATCACATAGACAAACATGTTTTTCTGAATAAGCTAGCTGGCTAGCGTATCATCACATGTTTTCTGAATAAGACAAACACGTGTTTTTCTGAATAAGCTAGCTGGCTAGCGTATCACATAGACAAACACGTGTTTTTCTGAATAAGCTAGCTGGCTAGCGTATCACATAGACAAACATGTTTTTCTGAATAAGCTAGCTGGCTAGCATATCACATAGACAAACATGTTTTTCTGAATAAGCTAACTGGCTAGCGTATCACATAGACAAACATGTTTTTCTGAATAAGCTAGCTGGCTAGCATATCACATAGACAAACACGTGTTTTTCTGAATAAGCTAACTGGCTAGCATATCACATAGACAAACACGTGTTTTTCTGAATAAGCTAACTGGCTAGCATATCACATAGGCAAACACATGTTTTTCTGCATGGGAACCTGAAAAATTAAAATATGGTCCTAAGTGCACCTGCCGGTGTTCCTGATATTCATGCCCGCTATGGAGCACCCTAACACGGACCTCTATCCATGGGGGGACCCTATACATCCGTGTGCACCTGGTTATTGAAAACGTGCACCTGGGAACCCGAAAATTATAATACTGTCCCAAATGCACTTTTCGGTCATTCTCATATTAATGCCCACTCTGTCAACACCCTACTACGGCCCTGTATCCATCTATCCCTCCCTGAGTGATTTATGGACACTTTGTGAGATTTCGGTGGATGCGGATTAGGATCTCTGTGCACCTGGGAACCTGAAAAATTAAAACATGGTCCTAAATGCACCTGCCGGTGTTCCTGATATTCATGCCCGCTATGGAGCACCCTAACACGGACCTCTATCCATGGGGGGACCCTATACATCCGTGTGCACCTGGTTATTGAAAACGTGCACCTGGGAACCCGAAAATTATAATACTGTCCCAAATGCACTTTTCGGTCATTCTCATATTAATGCCCACTCTGTCAACACCCTACTACGGCCCTGTATCCATCTATCCCTCCCTGAGTGATTTATGGACACTTTGTGAGATTTCGGTGGATGCGGATTAGGATCTCTGTGCACCTGGGAACCTGAAAAATTAAAACATGGTCCTAAATGCACCTGCCGGTGTTCCTGATATTCATGCCCGCTATGGAGCACCCTAACACGGACCTCTATCCATGGGGGGACCCTATACATCCGTGTGCACCTGGTTAAGCTAACTGGCTAGCATATCACATAGACAAACACGTGTTTTTCTGAATAAGCTAGCTGGCTAGCATATCACATAGACAAACACGTGTTTTTCTGAATAAGCTAGCTGGCTAGCGTATCACATAGACAAACATGTTTTTCTGAATAAGCTAGCTGGCTAGCGTATCACATAGACAAACATGTTTTTCTGAATAAGCTAACTGGCTAGCGTATCACATAGAAAAACACGTGTTTTTCTAAATAAGCTAGCTGGCTAGCGTATCACATAGACAAACACGTGTTTTTCTGAATAAGCTAGCTGGCTAGCGTATCACATAGACAAACACATGTTTTTCTGAATAAGCTAGCTGGCTAGCGTATCACATAGACAAACACATGTTTTTCTGAATAAGCTAACTGGCTAGCGTATCACATAGACAAACACATGTTTTTCTGAATAAGCTAGCTGGCTAGCGTATCACATAGACAAACACATGTTTTTCTGAATAAGCTAACTGGCTAGCGTATCACATAGACAAACACATGTTTTTCTGAATAAGCTAACTGGCTAGCGTATCACATAGACAAACACGTGTTTTTCTGAATAAGCTAGCTGGCTAGCGTATCACATAGACAAACACGTGTTTTTCTGAATAAGCTAACTGGCTAGCGTATCACATAGACAAACACGTGTTTTTCTGAATAAGCTAGCTGGCTAGCGTATCACATAGACAAACACGTGTTTTTCTGAATAAGCTAGCTGGCTAGCGTATCACATAGACAAACACGTGTTTTTCTGAATAAGCTAACTGGCTAGCGTATCACATAGACAAACACGTGTTTTTCTGAATAAGCTAACTGGCTAGCGTATCACATAGACAAACACGTGTTTTTCTGAATAAGCTAACTGGCTAGCGTATCACATAGACAAACACGTGTTTTTCTGAATAAGCTAACTGGCTAGCGTATCACATAGACAAACACGTGTTTTTCTGAATAAGCTAGCTGGCTAGCGTATCACATAGACAAACACGTGTTTTTCTGAATAAGCTAGCTGGCTAGCGTATCACATAGACAAACACGTGTTTTTCTGAATAAGCTAGCTGGCTAGCGTATCACATAGACAAACACGTGTTTTTCTGAATAAGCTAACTGGCTAGCGTATCACATAGACAAACACATGTTTTTCTGAATAAGCTAACTGGCTAGCGTATCACATAGACAAACACATGTTTTTCTGAATAAGCTAACTGGCTAGCGTATCACATAGACAAACACGTGTTTTTCTGAATAAGCTAGCTGGCTAGCGTATCACATAGACAAACACGTGTTTTTCTGAATAAGCTAACTGGCTAGCGTATCACATAGACAAACACGTGTTTTTCTGAATAAGCTAGCTGGCTAGCGTATCACATAGACAAACACGTGTTTTTCTGAATAAGCTAACTGGCTAGCGTATCACATAGACAAACACGTGTTTTTCTGAATAAGCTAGCTGGCTAGCGTATCACATAGACAAACACGTGTTTTTCTGAATAAGCTAGCTGGCTAGCGTATCACATAGACAAACACGTGTTTTTCTGAATAAGCTAACTGGCTAGCGTATCACATAGACAAACACGTGTTTTTCTGAATAAGCTAGCTGGCTAGCGTATCACATAGACAAACACGTGTTTTTCTGAATAAGCTAGCTGGCTAGCGTATCACATAGACAAACACGTGTTTTTCTGAATAAGCTAACTGGCTAGCGTATCACATAGACAAACACGTGTTTTTCTGAATAAGCTAGCTGGCTAGCGTATCACATAGACAAACACGTGTTTTTCTGAATAAGCTAACTGGCTAGCGTATCACATAGACAAACACGTGTTTTTCTGAATAAGCTAGCTGGCTAGCGTATCACATAGACAAACACGTGTTTTTCTGAATAAGCTAACTGGCTAGCGTATCACATAGACAAACACGTGTTTTTCTGAATAAGCTAGCTGGCTAGCGTATCACATAGACAAACACGTGTTTTTCTGAATAAGCTAGCTGGCTAGCGTATCACATAGACAAACACGTGTTTTTCTGAATAAGCTAACTGGCTAGCGTATCACATAGACAAACACGTGTTTTTCTGAATAAGCTAGCTGGCTAGCGTATCACATAGACAAACACGTGTTTTTCTGAATAAGCTAGCTGGCTAGCGTATCACATAGACAAACACGTGTTTTTCTGAATAAGCTAGCTGGCTAGCGTATCACATAGACAAACACGTGTTTTCTGAATAAGCTAGCTGGCTAGCGTATCACATAGACAAACACGTGTTTTTCTGAATAAGCTAACTGGCTAGCGTATCACATAGACAAACACGTGTTTTTCTGAATAAGCTAGCTGGCTAGCGTATCACATAGACAAACACGTGTTTTTCTGAATAAGCTAGCTGGCTAGCGTATCACATAGACAAACACGTGTTTTTCTGAATAAGCTAGCTGGCTAGCGTATCACATAGACAAACACGTGTTTTTCTGAATAAGCTAGCTGGCTAGCGTATCACATAGACAAACACGTGTTTTTCTGAATAAGCTAGCTGGCTAGCGTATCACATAGACAAACACGTGTTTTTCTGAATAAGCTAGCTGGCTAGCGTATCACATAGACAAACACGTGTTTTTCTGAATAAGCTAGCTGGCTAGCGTATCACATAGACAAACACGTGTTTTTCTGAATAAGCTAGCTGGCTAGCGTATCACATAGACAAACACGTGTTTTTCTGAATAAGCTAACTGGCTAGCGTATCACATAGACAAACACGTGTTTTTCTGAATAAGCTAACTGGCTAGCGTATCACATAGACAAACACGTGTTTTTCTGAATAAGCTAGCTGGCTAGCCTATCACATAGACAAACACGTGTTTTTCTGAATAAGCTAGCTGGCTAGCGTATCACATAGACAAACACATGTTTTTCTGAATAAGCTAACTGGCTAGCGTATCACATAGACAAACACATGTTTTTCTGAATAAGCTAACAGGCTAGCATATCACATAGACAAACACATGTTTTTCTGAATAAACTAACAGGCTAGCATATCACATAGACAAACATGTTTTTCTGAATAAGCTAACTGGCTAGCATATCACATAGACAAACACGTGTTTTTCTGAATAAGCTAACTGGCTAGCATATCACATAGGCAAACACATGTTTTTCTGAATAAGCTAACAGGCTAGCATATCACATAGACAAACACATGTTTTTCTGAATAAACTAACAGGCTAGCATATCACATAGACAAACATGTTTTTCTGAATAAGCTAACTGGCTAGCATATCACATAGACAAACACGTGTTTTTCTGAATAAGCTAACTGGCTAGCATATCACATAGGCAAACACGTGTTTTTCTGAATAAGCTAGCTGGCTAGCATATCACATAGACAAACACGTGTTTTTCTGAATAAGCTAGCTGGCTAGCATATCACATAGACAAACACGTGTTTTTCTGAATAAGCTAGCTGGCTAGCGTATCACATAGACAAACATGTTTTTCTGAATAAGCTAGCTGGCTAGCGTATCACATAGACAAACATGTTTTTCTGAATAAGCTAACTGGCTAGTGTATCACATAGACAAACACGTGTTTTTCTGAATAAGCTAGCTGGCTAGCGTATCACATAGACAAACACGTGTTTTTCTGAATAAGCTAGCTGGCTAGCGTATCACATAGACAAACATGTTTTTCTGAATAAGCTAGCTGGCTAGCATATCACATAGACAAACATGTTTTTTCTGAATAAGCTAACTGGCTAGTGTATCACATAGACAAACATGTTTTTCTGAATAAGCTAGCTGGCTAGCATTTCACATAGACAAACACGTCTTTTTCTGAATAAGCTAGCTGGCTAGCGTATCACATAGACAAACACATGTTTTTCTGAATAAGCTAACTGGCTAGCGTATCACATAGACAAACACATGTTTTTCTGAATAAGCTAACAGGCTAGCATATCACATAGACAAACATGTTTTTCTGAATAAGCTAACTGGCTAGCATATCACATAGACAAACACGTGTTTTTCTGAATAAGCTAGCTGGCTAGCATATCACATAGACAAACACGTGTTTTTCTGAATAAGCTAGCTGGCTAGCGTATCACATAGACAAACACGTGTTTTTCTGAATAAGCTAGCTGGCTAGCATATCACATAGACAAACATGTTTTTCTGAATAAGCTAGCTGGCTAGCGTATCACATAGACAAACATGTTTTTCTGAATAAGCTAACTGGCTAGCGTATCACATAGACAAACACGTGTTTTTCTGAATAAGCTAGCTGGCTAGCGTATCACATAGACAAACACGTGTTTTTCTGAATAAGCTAGCTGGCTAGCGCCTTTTTCTGAATATCACATAGACAAACACGTTTTTTCTGAATAAGCTAGCTGGCTAGCGTATCACATAGACAAACATGTTTTTCTGAATAAGCTAGCTGGCTAGCATATCACATAGACAAACACGTGTTTTTCTGAATAAGCTAGCTGGCTAGCGTATCACATAGACAAACACGTGTTTTTCTGAATAAGCTAACTGGCTAGCGTATCACATAGACAAACACATGTTTTTCTGAATAAGCTAACTGGCTAGCGTATCACATAGACAAACACATGTTTTTCTGAATAAGCTAACTGGCTAGCGTATCACATAGACAAACACGTGTTTTTCTGAATAAGCTAACTGGCTAGCATATCACATAGACAAACACGTGTTTTTCTGAATAAGCTAACTGGCTAGCATATCACATAGACAAACACGTGTTTTTCTGAATAAGCTAACTGGCTAGCATATCACATAGACAAACACGTGTTTTTCTGAATAAGCTAGCTGGCTAGCATATCACATAGACAAACACGTGTTTTTCTGAATAAGCTAGCTGGCTAGCATATCACATAGACAAACACGTGTTTTTCTGAATAAGCTAGCTGGCTAGCGTATCACATAGACAAACATGTTTTCTGAATAAGCTAGCTGGCTAGCGTATCACATAGACAAACATGTTTTTCTGAATAAGCTAACTGGCTAGTGTATCACATAGACAAACACGTGTTTTTCTGAATAAGCTAGCTGGCTAGCGTATCACATAGACAAACACGTGTTTTTCTGAATAAGCTAGCTGGCTAGCGTATCACATAGACAAACATGTTTTTCTGAATAAGCTAGCTGGCTAGCATATCACATAGACAAACATGTTTTTCTGAATAAGCTAACTGGCTAGTGTATCACATAGACAAACATGTTTTTCTGAATAAGCTAGCTGGCTAGCATATCACATAGACAAACACGTCTTTTTCTGAATAAGCTAGCTGGCTAGCGTATCACATAGACAAACACATGTTTTTCTGAATAAGCTAACTGGCTAGCGTATCACATAGACAAACACATGTTTTTCTGAATAAGCTAACAGGCTAGCATATCACATAGACAAACATGTTTTTCTGAATAAGCTAACTGGCTAGCATATCACATAGACAAACACGTGTTTTTCTGAATAAGCTAGCTGGCTAGCATATCACATAGACAAACACGTGTTTTTCTGAATAAGCTAGCTGGCTAGCGTATCACATAGACAAACACGTGTTTTTCTGAATAAGCTAGCTGGCTAGCGTATCACATAGACAAACATGTTTTTCTGAATAAGCTAGCTGGCTAGCGTATCACATAGACAAACATGTTTTTCTGAATAAGCTAACTGGCTAGCGTATCACATAGACAAACACGTGTTTTTCTGAATAAGCTAGCTGGCTAGCGTATCACATAGACAAACACGTGTTTTTCTGAATAAGCTAGCTGGCTAGCGTATCACATAGACAAACATGTTTTTCTGAATAAGCTAGCTGGCTAGCGTATCACATAGACAAACATGTTTTTCTGAATAAGCTAGCTGGCTAGCATATCACATAGACAAACACGTGTTTTTCTGAATAAGCTAGCTGGCTAGCCTATCACATAGACAAACACGTGTTTTTCTGAATAAGCTAGCTGGCTAGCGTATCACATAGACAAACACATGTTTTTCTGAATAAGCTAGCTGGCTAGCGTATCACATAGACAAACACGTGTTTTTCTGAATAAGCTAGCTGGCTAGCGTATCACATAGACAAACACGTGTTTTTCTGAATAAGCTAGCTGGCTAGCGTATCACATAGACAAACACGTGTTTTTCTGAATAAGCTAGCTGGCTAGCGTATCACATAGACAAACACGTGTTTTTCTGAATAAGCTAACTGGCTAGCGTATCACATAGACAAACACATGTTTTTCTGAATAAGCTAACTGGCTAGCGTATCACATAGACAAACACATGTTTTTCTGAATAAGCTAGCTGGCTAGCGTATCACATAGACAAACACATGTTTTTCTGAATAAGCTAGCTGGCTAGCGTATCACATAGACAAACATGTTTTTCTGAATAAGCTAGCTGGCTAGCGTATCACATAGACAAACACATGTTTTTCTGAATAAGCTAACTGGCTAGCGTATCACATAGACTGAATAAGCTAACAGGCTAGCATATTTTTTTTTCTGAATAAGCTAACTGGCTAGCATATCACATAGACAAACACGTGTTTTTCTGAATAAGCTAACTGGCTAGCGTATCACATAGACAAACACGTGTTTTTCTGAATAAGCTAGCTGGCTAGCGTATCACATAGACAAACACGTGTTTTTCTGAATAAGCTAGCTGGCTAGCGTATCACATAGACAAACACGTGTTTTTCTGAATAAGCTAGCTGGCTAGCGTATCACATAGACAAACACGTGTTTTTCTGAATAAGCTAGCTGGCTAGCGTATCACATAGACAAACACGTGTTTTTCTGAATAAGCTAGCTGGCTAGCGTATCACATAGACAAACACGTGTTTTTCTGAATAAGCTAGCTGGCTAGCGTATCACATAGACAAACACGTGTTTTTCTGAATAAGCTAGCTGGCTAGCGTATCACATAGACAAACACGTGTTTTTCTGAATAAGCTAGCTGGCTAGCGTATCACATAGACAAACACGTGTTTTTCTGAATAAGCTAACTGGCTAGCGTATCACATAGACAAACACGTGTTTTTCTGAATAAGCTAACTGGCTAGCGTATCACATAGACAAACACGTGTTTTTCTGAATAAGCTAGCTGGCTAGCGTATCACATAGACAAACACGTGTTTTTCTGAATAAGCTAACTGGCTAGCGTATCACATAGACAAACACGTGTTTTTCTGAATAAGCTAACTGGCTAGCGTATCACATAGACAAACACGTGTTTTTCTGAATAAGCTAACTGGCTAGCGTATCACATAGACAAACACGTGTTTTTCTGAATAAGCTAACTGGCTAGCGTATCACATAGACAAACACGTGTTTTTCTGAATAAGCTAACTGGCTAGCGTATCACATAGACAAACACATGTTTTTCTGAATAAGCTAACTGGCTAGCGTATCACATAGACAAACACATGTTTTTCTGAATAAACTAACAGGCTAGCATATCACATAGACAAACATGTTTTTCTGAATAAGCTAACTGGCTAGCATATCACATAGACAAACACGTGTTTTTCTGAATAAGCTAACTGGCTAGCATATCACATAGACAAACACATGTTTTTCTGAATAAGCTAACTGGCTAGCATATCACATAGACAAACACATGTTTTTCTGAATAAACTAACTGGCTAGCATATCACATAGACAAACATGTTTTTCTGAATAAGCTAACTGGCTAGCATATCACATAGACAAACACGTGTTTTCTGAATAAGCTAACTGGCTAGCATATCACATAGGCAAACACGTGTTTTTCTGAATAAGCTAGCTGGCTAGCATATCACATAGACAAACACGTGTTTTTCTGAATAAGCTAGCTGGCTAGCATATCACATAGACAAACACGTGTTTTTCTGAATAAGCTAGCTGGCTAGCGTATCACATAGACAAACATGTTTTTTCTGAATAAGCTAGCTGGCTAGCGTATCACATAGACAAACATGTTTTTCTGAATAAGCTAACTGGCTAGCGTATCACATAGACAAACACGTGTTTTTCTGAATAAGCTAGCTGGCTAGCGTATCACATAGACAAACACGTGTTTTCTGAATAAGCTAGCTGGCTAGCGTATCACATAGACAAACACGTCTTTTTCTGAATAAGCTAGCTGGCTAGCGTATCACATAGACAAACACATGTTTTTCTGAATAAGCTAACTGGCTAGCGTATCACATAGACAAACACATGTTTTTCTGAATAAGCTAACTGGCTAGCATATCACATAGGCAAACACATGTTTTTCTGAATAAGCTAGCTGGCTAGCATATCACATAGGCAAACACATGTTTTTCTGAATAAGCTAGCTGGCTAGCATATCACATAGACAAACACGTGTTTTTCTGAATAAGCTAACTGGCTAGCGTATCACATAGACAAACACATGTTTTTCTGAATAAGCTAACTGGCTAGCGTATCACATAGACAAACACATGTTTTTCTGAATAAGCTAACAGGCTAGCATATCACATAGACAAACATGTTTTTCTGAATAAGCTAACTGGCTAGCATATCACATAGACAAACACGTGTTTTTCTGAATAAGCTAGCTGGCTAGCGTATCACATAGACAAACACGTGTTTTTCTGAATAAGCTAGTGGCTTTCACATAGACAAACACGTGTTTTTCTGAATAAGCTAGCTGGCTAGCGTATCACATAGACAAACATGTTTTTCTGAATAAGCTAGCTGGCTAGCGTATCACATAGACAAACATGTTTTTCTGAATAAGCTAACTGGCTAGCGTATCACATAGACAAACACGTGTTTTTCTGAATAAGCTAGCTGGCTAGCGTATCACATAGACAAACACGTGTTTTTCTGAATAAGCTAACTGGCTAGCGTATCACATAGACAAACACGTGTTTTTCTGAATAAGCTAACTGGCTAGCGTATCACATAGACAAACATGTTTTTCTGAATAAGCTAACTGGCTAGCGTATCACATAGACAAACACGTGTTTTTCTGAATAAGCTAACTGGCTAGCGTATCACATAGACAAACACGTGTTTTTCTGAATAAGCTAGCTGGCTAGCGTATCACATAGACAAACACGTGTTTTTCTGAATAAGCTAGCTGGCTAGCGTATCACATAGACAAACACGTGTTTTTCTGAATAAGCTAGCTGGCTAGCGTATCACATAGACAAACATGTTTTTCTGAATAAGCTAGCTGGCTAGCATATCACATAGACAAACATGTTTTTCTGAATAAGCTAACTGGCTAGCGTATCACATAGACAAACACGTGTTTTTCTGAATAAGCTAGCTGGCTAGCGTATCACATAGACAAACATGTTTTTCTGAATAAGCTAGCTGGCTAGCATATCACATAGACAAACACGTGTTTTTCTGAATAAGCTAGCTGGCTAGCGTATCACATAGACAAACACATGTTTTTCTGAATAAGCTAACTGGCTAGCGTATCACATAGACAAACACATGTTTTTCTGAATAAGCTAACAGGCTAGCATATCACATAGACAAACATGTTTTTCTGAATAAGCTAACTGGCTAGCATATCACATAGACAAACACGTGTTTTTCTGAATAAGCTAGCTGGCTAGCATCACATAGACAAACACGTGTTTTTCTGAATAAGCTAGCTGGCTAGCGTATCACATAGACAAACACGTGTTTTTCTGAATAAGCTAGCTGGCTAGCGTATCACATTGTTTTTCTGAATAAGCTAGCTGGCTAGCGTATCACATAGACAAACATGTTTTTCTGAATAAGCTAACTGGCTAGCGTATCACATAGACAAACACGTGTTTTTCTGAATAAGCTAGCTGGCTAGCGTATCACATAGACAAACACATGTTTTTCTGAATAAGCTAGCTGGCTAAATCACATAGACAAACACGTGTTTTTCTGAATAAGCTAGCTGGCTAGCGTATCACATAGACAAACACGTGTTTTTCTGAATAAGCTAGCTGGCTAGCGTATCACATAGACAAACACGTGTTTTTCTGAATAAGCTAGCTGGCTAGCGTATCACATAGACAAACACATGTTTTTCTGAATAAGCTAGCTGGCTAGCATATCACATAGACAAACACGTGTTTTTCTGAATAAGCTAGCTGGCTAGCCTATCACATAGACAAACACGTGTTTTTCTGAATAAGCTAGCTGGCTAGCGTATCACATAGACAAACACATGTTTTTCTGAATAAGCTAACTGGCTAGCGTATCACATAGACAAACACATGTTTTTCTGAATAAGCTAACTGGCTAGCATATCACATAGACAAACATGTTTTTCTGAATAAGCTAACTGGCTAGCATATCACATAGACAAACACGTGTTTTTCTGAATAAGCTAACTGGCTAGCATATCACATAGGCAAACACATGTTTTTCTGAATAAGCTAACAGGCTAGCATATCACATAGACAAACACATGTTTTTCTGAATAAACTAACTGGCTAGCATATCACATAGACAAACATGTTTTTCTGAATAAGCTAACTGGCTAGCATATCACATAGACAAACACGTGTTTTTCTGAATAAGCTAGCTGGCAAACATGTTTTTCTGAATAAGCTAACTGGCTATCACATAGACAAACACGTGTTTTTCTGAATAAGCTAGCTGGCTAGCATATCACATAGACAAACACGTGTTTTTCTGAATAAGCTAGCTGGCTAGCATATCACATAGACAAACACGTGTTTTTCTGAATAAGCTAGCTGGCTAGCGTATCACATAGACAAACATGTTTTTCTGAATAAGCTAGCTGGCTAGCGTATCACATAGACAAACATGTTTTTCTGAATAAGCTAACTGGCTAGCGTATCACATAGACAAACACGTGTTTTTCTGAATAAGCTAGCTGGCTAGCGTATCACATAGACAAACACGTGTTTTTCTGAATAAGCTAGCTGGCTAGCGTATCACATAGACAAACATGTTTTTCTGAATAAGCTAGCTGGCTAGCATATCACATAGACAAACATGTTTTTCTGAATAAGCTAACTGGCTAGCGTATCACATAGACAAACATGTTTTTCTGAATAAGCTAGCTGGCTAGCATATCACATAGACAAACACGTGTTTTTCTGAATAAGCTAACTGGCTAGCGTATCACATAGACAAACACGTGTTTTTCTGAATAAGCTAACTGGCTAGCGTATCACATAGACAAACACATGTTTTTCTGAATAAGCTAACTGGCTAGCGTATCACATAGACAAACACATGTTTTTCTGAATAAGCTAGCTGGCTAGCGTATCACATAGACAAACACATGTTTTTCTGAATAAGCTAGCTGGCTAGCGTATCACATAGACAAACATGTTTTTCTGAATAAGCTAACTGGCTAGCGTATCACATAGACAAACACGTGTTTTTCTGAATAAGCTAGCTGGCTAGCGTATCACATAGACAAACACGTGTTTTTCTGAATAAGCTAACTGGCTAGCGTATCACATAGACAAACACGTGTTTTTCTGAATAAGCTAGCTGGCTAGCGTATCACATAGACAAACACGTGTTTTTCTGAATAAGCTAGCTGGCTAGCGTATCACATAGACAAACACGTGTTTTTCTGAATAAGCTAGCTGGCTAGCGTATCACATAGACAAACACGTGTTTTTCTGAATAAGCTAGCTGGCTAGCGTATCACATAGACAAACATGTTTTTCTGAATAAGCTAGCTGGCTAGCATATCACATAGACAAACACGTGTTTTTCTGAATAAGCTAGCTGGCTAGCCTATCACATAGACAAACACGTGTTTTTCTGAATAAGCTAGCTGGCTAGCGTATCACATAGACAAACACATGTTTTTCTGAATAAGCTAACTGGCTAGCGTATCACATAGACAAACACATGTTTTTCTGAATAAGCTAACAGGCTAGCGTATCACATAGACAAACATGTTTTTCTGAATAAGCTAACTGGCTAGCATATCACATAGACAAACACGTGTTTTTCTGAATAAGCTAACTGGCTAGCATATCACATAGACAAACACATGTTTTTCTGAATAAGCTAACTGGCTAGCATATCACATAGACAAACACGTGTTTTTCTGAATAAGCTAGCTGGCTAGCATATCACATAGACAAACATGTTTTTCTGAATAAGCTAACTGGCTAGCATATCACATAGACAAACACATGTTTTTCTGAATAAGCTAACTGGCTAGCATATCACATAGACAAACATGTTTTTCTGAATAAGCTAACTGGCTAGCATATCACATAGACAAACACGTGTTTTTCTGAATAAGCTAGCTGGCTAGCATATCACATAGACAAACACGTGTTTTTCTGAATAAGCTAGCTGGCTAGCATATCACATAGACAAACACGTGTTTTTCTGAATAAGCTAGCTGGCTAGCGTATCACATAGACAAACATGTTTTTCTGAATAAGCTAGCTGGCTAGCGTATCACATAGACAAACATGTTTTTCTGAATAAGCTAACTGGCTAGCGTATCACATAGACAAACACGTGTTTTTCTGAATAAGCTAGCTGGCTAGCGTATCACATAGACAAACACATGTTTTTCTGAATAAGCTAGCTGGCTAGCGTATCACATAGACAAACATGTTTTTCTGAATAAGCTAGCTGGCTAGCGTATCACATAGACAAACATGTTTTTCTGAATAAGCTAACTGGCTAGCGTATCACATAGACAAACATGTTTTTCTGAATAAGCTAGCTGGCTAGCGTATCACATAGACAAACACGTGTTTTTCTGAATAAGCTAGCTGGCTAGCGTATCACATAGACAAACACGTGTTTTTCTGAATAAGCTAGCTGGCTAGCGTATCACATAGACAAACACATGTTTTCTGAATAAGCTAACTGGCTAGCGTATCACATAGACAAACACATGTTTTTCTGAATAAGCTAACTGGCTAGCGTATCACATAGACAAACACATGTTTTTCTGAATAAGCTAACAGGCTAGCGTATCACATAGACAAACATGTTTTTCTGAATAAGCTAACTGGCTAGCATATCACATAGACAAACACGTGTTTTCTGAATAAGCTAACTGGCTAGCATATCACATAGGCAAACACATGTTTTTCTGAATAAGCTAACAGGCTAGCATATCACATAGACAAACACATGTTTTTCTGAATAAACTAACAGGCTAGCATATCACATAGACAAACATGTTTTTCTGAATAAGCTAGCTGGCTAGCATATCACATAGACAAACATGTTTTTCTGAATAAGCTAACTGGCTAGCATATCACATAGACAAACACGTGTTTTTCTGAATAAGCTGGCTGGCTAGCATATCACATAGACAAACACGTGTTTTTCTGAATAAGCTAGCTGGCTAGCATATCACATAGGCAAACACATGTTTTTCTGAATAAGCTAGCTGGCTAGCATATCACATAGGCAAACACATGTTTTTCTGAATAAGCTAGCTGGCTAGCATATCACATAGACAAACACGTGTTTTTCTGAATAAGCTAACTGGCTAGCGTATCACATAGACAAACACATGTTTTTCTGAATAAGCTAACAGGCTAGCATATCACATAGACCAGGGGTGTCAAAGTCAAATGGACGGAGGGCCAAATAAAAAATTTAGCTACAAGCCGAGGGCCGGACTGTTCGAATGTTCATTGAACATTTTTTAAATGACGCATATAGTCTAGTGAACCTAATTGAACCTACTGAAAACCTAACAAATATATTCCAATATGATCAGATAAATAAAGCAATATTTTCTTATGGCTCTGTCAGTAATCTTTAATTTTCAACAGACACAAAAGACAAATTTCCTTTATATAAAAATCCCCATAACATGAACATTAAATGAAAGAAACCGGTATTCAAGGCACCATCAGTAGCCTATATTTTCTATTTTAGCAAAAGTGGGCTAAATTTACTTCAAAGAAAAAAACAATAATAGCAATTTTCTATCATCCACTCAACTGAAATATTTTTAAAATATAATTGGATTGAAATACAATAAAATAAAGTGCAAAAATCTATTAATCAAAAACAACACTTTGTTTAAGGAGAAGTAACATGCAGTGAAAACAAATATTAAACTTTAACTTTTAAACTTGAACTGAGTAAAAACTCTAAATATGTGATTGCACAGTAATGTTCACTTGTTTGAGGTTGAGGGTGATACTTGGTGGTGTCCCATCTTTTCCACAAGTTCATCAATGTTCGGGGTAAGGCTCTGAGCTGAGGAAATCCTCAGAATTGAGTGGAGGTGTTCAGCAGTAAGTCGACTTCTGTGTGATGTTTTGTTCAAGTTCATCAAAGAAAACAGTTGTTCACACAGGTATGTGCTGCCAAACATAGACAACGTTTGAGCAGCCTGGATGCGCAGCTGGGGCATTGTGTCGGGAGGAAACGGGCGAACTCCGCAGCACCCACTGCCGCATATTTTGCCCTCAGTGCATCATTGCATTGGAGGTCAATCAACTCCATTTGGAGGTTTGGTGGTGAGCAAAGTCAGCGGCAAGCATACCTATTTTATCAGCCAACTGTGCGCTCGGGAACGCACTGGTAGAGAGCTTCTCTTTCATGGTCTGGCAGCTGGGAAAGTGGCTCAAATTTTCTTTCCGCATCTGCGTCTCCCACAGAGTCAGTTTGGTTTTAAATGCCTTCACTGTACTGTACATATCAGAGATGACACGATCCCGACCCTGCAGCTGCAAGTTCATTGCATTCAGATGACTCGTAATGTCACACAGAAAAGCCATTTCACACAGAAACATTTCGTCTCGGAGTTGTGTTGTGTCTTTCCCTTTGCTGTCCAAGAACAGACAAATCTCCTCACGAAGCTCGAAACATCTTTGAAGCACCTTTCCCTGGCTTAGCCATCGCACCTCTGTGTGATAAGGCAAATCACCATGCTCCGTTTCTAACTCCGTCAGAAATGCCTTGAACTGGCGGTGATTCAAACCTTTGGCTCTGATAAAGTTAACTGTGCGCGTGATGATGCTCATTACATGCTCCATTTTCAAGGCTTTACCGCACAACGCTTCCTGGTGTATGATACAATGATAAGCTGTCAGCTCACCTGTCGCGTTTTCCTCTTGCATCTTTTCCCGTATCTTCGCCACCAGTCCGCTCCTGTGTCCACACATCGCAGGTGCTCCGTCGGTTGTCAAACCCACGAGTTTTTCCCAAGGCAGCTCCATCTCATTTACACATCTTGACACCTCTTCATACAAATCATGCCCCGTAGTTGTGCCATGCATAGGACGTAAAGCCAAAAACTCCTCTGTCACGCTTAGGCTGGAGTCCACTCCGCGGATGAAAATTGACAACTGGGCAATGTCAGAAATGTCGGTGCTCTCATCCACAGCCAAGGAATATGCAATGAAATCTTTTCCCTTTTTCACAAGCTGCTCTTTTAGATTGATGGACAACTGGTCTACTCTCTCGGCAATGGTGTTTCTGCTCAGACTCACATTTAAAAAGAGTTGCCTTTTTTCTGGGCAAACTTCTTAAAACTTTAATCATGCAGTTTTTGATGAAATCCCCTCCGTAAATGGCCGGGCTGATTTAGCGATCTCTTCTGCCAAAATAAAACTGGCCTTGACAGCAGCCTGGCCTTGTGATTTGGCTTTTTTGAACAGAGCCTGTCGAGATTTGAGGCCTCGTTTTAATTCCTCTGCCTTTTGTAGCCTTTGTTCCATGTCCATATTCTTGTTTTTGTCCGCGTGTTTCGTTTCATAATGTCGCTCAGATTATACTCTTTCAGTACCGCCACACTTTCTCCACACAGAAGACACAGGTTTTCCAGCTACCTCCGTGAACAAATACTCCGACTCCCACCTTGTTTGAAACCCCGGTTCTCAGTGTCCACCTTCCGTGGCTAGCCATTTTTGATGGGTATCTGAAAGTTAATTTTACTGTGATGCTGACAACTGCTGTGCCAATAAATATTGAAATGAAGCAGCCTACTGCTCGGTGCGTCACCGTTGCATTGTGGGAAATGTAGTATTGGTGCGTGTAAAAGATCTGCGGGCTGCCGGCTTGCTGCGGTCTGCGGGCCGGTTCTAATAATAAATCAAGATCATCCCAGGGGCCGTAAAACCTTCTCGTGGGCCGGATGTGGCCCTACAGGACCTTGACTCTGACATATGTGACATAGACAAACATGTTTTCTGAATATGCTAACTGGCTAGCATATCACATAGACAAACACGTGTTTTTCTGAATAAGCTAGCTGGCTAGCATATCACATAGACAAACACGTGTTTTTCTGAATAAGCTAGCTGGCTAGCATATCACATAGACAAACACGTGTTTTTCTGAATAAGCTAGCTGGCTAGCGTATCACATAGACAAACATGTTTTTCTGAATAAGCTAGCTGGCTAGCATATCACATAGACAAACATGTTTTTCTGAATAAGCTAACTGGCTAGCATATCACATAGACAAACACGTGTTTTTCTGAATAAGCTGGCTGGCTAGCATATCACATAGACAAACACGTGTTTTTCTGAATAAGCTAGCTGGCTAGCGTATCACATAGACAAACATGTTTTTCTGAATAAGCTAGTGGCTAGCGTATCACATAGACAAACATGTTTTTCTGAATAAGCTAACTGGCTAGCGTATCACATAGACAAACACGTGTTTTTCTGAATAAGCTAACTGGCTAGCGTATCACATAGACAAACACATGTTTTTCTGAATAAGCTAACAGGCTAGCATATCACATAGACCAGGGGTGTCAAAGTCAAATGGACGGAGGGCCAAATAAAAATTTAGCTATAGCCGGTCAAGCCAGGGCCGGACTGTTCGAATGTTCATTGAAAAATTTTTAAATGACGACAATAGTCTAGTGAACCTAATTGAACCTACTGAAAACCTAACAAATATATTCCAATATGATCAGATAAATAAAGCAATATTTTCTTATGGCTCTGTCAGTAATCTTTAATTTTCAACAGACACAAAAGACAAATTTCACTATATAAAAATCCCCATAACATGAACATTAAATGAAAGAAACCGCTATTCAAGGCACCATCAGTAGCCTATATTTTCTATTTTAGCAAAAGTGGGCTAAATTTACTTCAAAGAAAAAAACAATAATAGCAATTTTCTATCATCCACTCAACTGAAATATTTTTAAAATATAATTGGATTGAAATACAATAAAATAAAGTGCAAAAATCTATTAATCAAAAACAACACTTTGTTTAAGGAGAAGTAACATGCAGTGAAAACAAATATTAAACTTTAACTTTTAAACTTGAACTGAGTAAAAACTCTAAATATGTGATTGCACAGTAATGTTCACTTGTTTGAGGTTGAGGGTGATACTTGGTGGTGTCCCATCTTTTCCACAAGTTCATCAATGTTCGGGGTAAGCTCTGAGCTGAGGAAATCCTCAGAATTGAGTGGAGGTGTTCAGCAGTAAGTCGACATGTTTTGTTCAAGTTCATCAAAGAAAACAGTTGTTCACACAGGTTGTGCTGAAACATAAGTTTGAGCAGCCTGGAAGCTGGGGCATTGTGTCGGGAGGAAACGGGCGAACTCCGCAGCACCCACGTGTATTTTGCCCTCAGTGATCATTGCAGCTGGCTAGGTCAATCAACTCCATTTGGAGGTTTGGTGGTGAGCAGCAACTGTCAGCGTTCCAACCTGCAAGCAAATCAAAGTACAGGCAGAGTATTTTATCTGCCAACTGTGCGCTGGGAACGCACTGGTAGACAAACACTTGTCTTTCAATGGTCTGGCAGCTGGGAAAGTGGCTCAAATTTTCTTTCCGCATCTGCGTCTCCCACAGAGTCAGTTTGGTTTGAAATGCCTTCACTGTACTGTACATATCAGAGATGACACGATCCCGACAAACAGCTGCAAGTTTTTGCATTCAGATGACTCGTAATGTCACACTCTCGGGGTGTGCCATTTCACACAGAAACATTTTTATCTGGAGTTGTGTTGTGTCTTTCCCTTTGCTGTCCAAGACAGACAAATCTCCTCACGTCGTCTTTGACCTGCACCTTTCCCTGGCTAAGCCATCTGGGACACCTCTGGTGTGATAAGGCAAATCACGTGCTTTTCTAATCCGCTAGAAATGGCTAGAACTCACATAGACAAACACGTGTTTTCTGAAAAGCTAACTGGCTGAGCGGACTATCACATGCTCCATTTTCAAGGCTTTACTGAACAAGCTAATGGTGTATGATAAAATGATAAACACGTGTTTTTCTGCATAATCTTCGCTGGCAGTCCGCTCCTGTGTCCACAAACACAGGTGTCCGTTTGTCAAACCCACGAGTTTTTCCTAAGGCAGCTCCATCTCATTTACAAACACTTGTTTTCTTCATAAGCAAATCTGGCTAGCGTATCATAGGGACAAACACGTGTTTTTCTGAATAACGCTTAGGCTGGAGTCCAACAAATCAAACCGCGGATGAATAATTGACAAACTGGGCAATGTCAGAAATGACGGTGCTCTCAAGCCAGCAGGCCAAGGAATATGCAATGACAAACACAAGCTGCTCTTTTAAGGACGATGGACAACTGGTCTAGCTGGCTATGGTGTTTCTGTATCACATAACAAACACGTGTTTTTCTGGGCAAACTACAAACTTTAATCATGCAGTTTTTGATGAAATCCCCTCCGTAAATGGCCGGGCTGATTTAGTATCTCTTCTGCCAAAATAAAACTGGCCTTGACAGCAGCCTGGCCTTGTGATTTGGCTTTTGACAGAGCCTCCAGCGAGATTTGAGGCCTCGTTTTAATTCCTCTGCCTTTTGTAGCCTTTGTTCCATGTCCAACACTTGTTTTTGTCCGCTAACTGTTTCGTTTCATAATGTCGTCTCAGATTATACTCTTTCAACCGCCACACTTTCTCCACAATAAGACTACACTGGTTTTCCAGCTACCTCACATAACAAACACATGTTTTTTGAAACCCCGGTTCTCAGTGTCCACCTTCCGTTTTGCCATTTTTGATGGGTATCTGAAAAACACTGTTTTTCTGAATAACTGCTGTGCTAAATATCAAATGAAGCAAACACATGCTTTTGCTGAATACCGTTGCATTGTGGGAAATGTAGTATTGGTGCGTGAAAACACATGTTTGCCGGCTTGCTGCGGTCTGCGGGCTAGTTCTAATAATAAATCAAGATCATCCCAGGTTTTTCTAAGCCCGACAAACACATGCTAGCTGGCTAGCGTATCACATAGACAAACACATGTTTTTGTTTTTCTGAATAAGCTAGCTGGCTAGTATTTATGAAGTCAGCAAACACGTTCCTGACACGCTATGAACACATTTCCTCCAACATTATAATGAAAAGGTGCCTCTCGGTCCCAAAACGTTTTCTGGAGACTTGTGGGAGGAGTGCTGATGATGTCCCCCACTGTAGGCGCTTTCAGTCACCTGATTGCATCCAGGCTGAGGAGAAATCCACACACAATGCATCCCTGACACCCAGACTGAGGACAAATCCACACACAATGTATCCCTGACACCCAGACTGAGGACAAATCCACACACAATGCATCCCTGACACCCAGACTGAGGACAAATCCACACACAATGCATCCCTGACTCCCAGACTGAGGAGAAACCCACACACAATGCATCCCTGACACCCAGACTGAGGACAAATCCACACACAATGTATCCCTGACACCCAGACTGAGGACAAATCCACACACAATGTATCCCTGACACCCAGACTGAGGATAAATCCACACACAATGTATCCCTGACCACCTCCTGAAGTGGTCAGCACAGGAGGCTGCTGAGGGGAGGACGGCTCATAATAATGGATGGAACGGAGTGAATGGAATAGTATTAAACACATGGGAACCATTCCATTGATTCCGTTCCAGTCATTACTATGAGCCCATCTTCCACAATTAAAAAGCCACCGGCTGTCTGTGGTGGTCCGACAGATGTGAACTCTATCTGACCACAGTGGCACTTCTGTGCATCGAGACCTGTCTTTTCAAAGCGATCACATGTAAGTGTAAAGTGTAGACAGCCTCAACATCTTTTACAAACAATGTGTACTGTTGATTAAAAAAAAAACTGGTAACAAATCACTTTATTGATGGCAAACTCATTTCCAAAATGGTATCTTTGAGTTTTGGTAGGCAGCTCAGCAGAAGCAATACATGATTGATTATTTGATTTATTTGAAATGTATTCCTTATTTTACCAGGTGAGTTGACTGAGAACACGTTCTCATTTACAACAACGACCTGGGAGAATGAATTGATTGATTGATGAACTGTCTCAGCAAGCAGCAGCAGTAGAGACAGGGAGGCAGAAACAGACACAGAGATGGTTGGTTGTTCTGCAGATGCTTCTAGAACCGAATGATGTGGCAATGATATGTATTTTATGTGGTGTGGAAGAGCAGGAAGCTGGTTTCAGCAGGTGTGATCTGGTTTAATCTCTCGTGGACAAATTCTGTATGTAAATGGGAACAATCTGTCAAGGCTCATGTAGAATTATGGGATTTACGAGCAGCGGTAGTTCCTGGTTTGGGGTTTTCATCATTGATTATTTGATAGAATCAGGATTGTTCAAAAGCGGTAATCAAACTGTGGCTGAGATTTCAAACCCGTGTGGGGATGATGAAAGGTTTCCGCTAGATACCACACCTACAAATTCAAAATTTAAGTAAAACAGGAAGTGACAAACTTTTGCGAAAATGTTACTTCTGGGTAACCGAGATTAGATCTGGTTGAATCTGGTTTGAGCTCATTCAATGTGGCTCTGTGTGATTTCATGTGGTTCTATGAGTTGGGCAAGATCAGGAATCCGGTGAAAGTGTTGTCAGCTCGTTCGTCTTTAGTGATGATAGCGTTGTTATCGGTGGGCTGTAGAGACACCACGTCTCCCTCCAACAGATCCAGCACCACCGACCCAGACGTCACCAGGAATCCACTCGACGAATCACAGAACCCCACCTTCACAACAACAACAACAACTTTCATCACATAACCTAGAACAATAATAACCTTAAAATCACAGAACACCTTCACAACAACAACAGAACACCTTCACAACAACAACAGAACACCTTCACAACAACAGAACACTTTCACAACAACAACAACAGAACACCTTCACAACAACAACAGAACACCTTCACAACAACAACAGAACACCTTCACAACAACAACAGAACACCTTCACAACAACAACAGAACACCTTCACAACAACAACAGAACACCTTCACAACAACAACAAGACACCTTCACAACAACAACAGAACACTTTCACAACAACAACAACAGAACACCTTCACAACAACAACAGAACACCTTCACAACAACAACAGAACACCTTCACAACAACAACAAGACACCTTCACAACAACAACAGAACACCTTCACAACAACAACAAGACACCTTCACAACAACAACAGAACACCTTCACAACAACAACAGAACACCTTCACAACAACAACAAGACACCTTCACAACAACAACAGAACACCTTCACAACAACAACAAGACACCTTCACAACAACAACAGAACACCTTCACAACAACAACAGAACACCTTCACAACAACAACAAGACACCTTCACAACAACAACAGAACACCTTCACAACAACAACAGAACACCTTCACAACAACAACAAGACACCTTCACAACAACAGAACACCTTCACAACAACAACAGGACACCTTCACAACAACAACAGAACACCTTCACAACAACAACAGAACACCTTCACGACAACAACAAGACACCTTCACAACAACAGGACACCTTCACAACAACAACAGAACACCTTCACAACAACAACAGAACACCTTCACAACAACAACAACAGAACACCTTCACAACAACAACAACAGAACACCTTCACAACAACAACAGAACACCTTCACAACAACAACAACAGAACACCTTCACAACAACAGGACACCTTCACAACAACAACAGAACACCTTCACAACAACAACAACAAGACACCTTCACAACAACAGGACACCTTCACAACAACAACAGAACACCTTCACAACAACAACAACAGAACACCTTCACAACAACAACAATAGGACACCTTCACAACAACAACAGAACACCTTCACAACAACAACAGAACACCTTCACAACAACAGAACACCTTCACAACAACAACAGGACACCTTCACAACAACAACAGGACACCTTCACAACAACAACAGAACACCTTCACAACAACAACAACAGAACACCTTCACAACAACAACAATAGGACACCTTCACAACAACAACAGAACACCTTCACAACAACAACAGAACACCTTCACAACAACAGAACACCTTCACAACAACAACAGGACACCTTCACAACAACAACAGAATACTTTCACGACAACAACAACATGTGAACCAACATGTGATAATACAACTACACGTATGACAACATTTGAGCATGTAAGAACATGTGTTTTATGTGAAATATATGTGACAACATGAGGATGCACAACTTCAGTATGAAAAAAACCCAGGTGTCAAATGTAATCTAGAATATTTACCTTTCAAAGGCGTAATTGACATTCATTCAATTTAAACAGCGGTTTTGGGCTCCCGAGTGTTGCAGTGGTCTAAAACACTGCATCTCAGTGCTAGAGGTGTCACTACAGACCCTGGTTCGATTCCAGGCTGTATCACAATCAGCTGTGTTTGGGAATTCCATAGGGCGGCGCACAATTGGCCCAGCGTCTCTGGGTTTGGCCGGGGTAGGCCGTCATTGTAAATAAGAATTTGTTCTTAACTGACTTGCTTGGTTAAATAAAAATTACTGTTTTTTTACAAGGTTGCTAGGTCGAATCCCTGAGCCGACTTGATGAAAAATCTCAGGATGTGCCCTTGAGCAAGGCACTTAACCCTAATTGCTCCTGTAAGTCACTCTGGATAAGGAGCATCTGCTAAATGACCAACATTTTAAAAAAAATGTAATGTTAAAGGACAGTATGCTGATTAGTTGGGACTCAACCTCACTTGGGATTTGAACTTTCAACCGGTTGGTTGCTAGCTACCTGAAGTTCCTGCTAAACCACCTGGTCTGTGTACATCACTTTGCCTAAAGTTGCATTAAAAAAATAAAGTAAATATATACCAACTTGAAGGTGTTATTTCTATAAAATTACAGAATGCTGCTGTATTCTGATTTCAATTACTGTAAAAAGTATTTATCATAATACCTTCATAATATCATTTACAGGATTTATTTTAGACCCAGTCTAATTAGTCTATAGCTGTATTCGAATATTCATACTAACCCTAACCCTAACCCCTAACCCTAACCCCTAACCCTAACCCCTAACCCTAACCCTAACCCTAACCCTAACCCTAACCCTAACCCCTAACCCTAACCCTAACCCCTAACCCTAACCCTAACCCTAACCCTAACCCCTAACCCTAACCCTAACCCTAACCCTAACCCTAACCCTAACCCTAACCCTAACCCTAACCCTAACCCTAACCCTAACCCTAACCCTAACCCTAACCCTAACCCTAACCCTAACCCTAACCCCTAACCCTAACCTCTAACCCCTAACCCTAAACCTAACCCTAACCCTAACCCTAACCCAGTCTAATTAGTCTATAGTTGTATTCGAATATTCATACTAACCCTAACCCTAACCCTAACCCCTAACCCTAACCCTAACCCTAACCCTAACCTCTAACCCTAACCCTAACCCTAACCTCTAAACCTAACCCTAACCCTAACCCCTAACCCTAACTCTAACCCCTAAACCTAAACCTAACCCCTAACCCTAACCCTAACCCTAACCCTAACCCTAACCCCTAACCCTAACCCTAACCCTAACCTCTAACCCTAACCCT